>NC_142009.1:325540611-325818111 GCF_049901735.1 Notechis scutatus | reverse complement strand
CGTGGCCGACCTGAGGGACCTTGGAGGGTTGTGCGGATTCGCCAATCTGGATGAGGCCATGCGAGACCGGGTCGTTCTCGGCCTGAAAGATCCAGCACTCCAAAGCAGACTAATGGCCAAGGGAGACATCTCCCTCGCCGATGCCATAGCCGAAGCAACTGCAGCTGAAGCAACCTGAAAGTCAGCAGCCCGAATGCGACGTTCAAACGGAGCCGATCGTAAATCGACTAGCGAGGCAACTACCACATCTGAGAAATTCGCAGCCACCACCCACCATGGCGACGCCGAATCCCCCCCTGACAGCGAAGAAGAAGAAATTCACCGGCTTCAGTCAGAACGCGAGCGGCGAGACCGGCGCGGTCGCAAGTCGGGATACCAGTGTGCCGGTTGCGGAGGGAACCACCTGCGTTCCGAATGCAAGTTCCTAGACGCTATTTGACGACATTGCGAGAAGCGGGGGCATATTGCTAAAGTATGCCGCAATAAACAGAATTTCAGCCCCCGGCGTCGTGGCAACAGCCTGAGGAGACTAGATGGCACCCCCACCAAAAACCGGGACCGCCAGACTGACAGCCGATGGAGCCAGGACAGCCGAGCCAAGAAGTTTAACGATGCACCACGAAGAGAAGAAACGCACCAAACGGTTATCATTGGTCACGCTTCATCAATAGACGCACAGAAAATACACATTGAGGTAGGCATCGAAAACCAACCATGCACCATGGAAGTAGATTCTGGCTCCTACCTCTCTATGGTCTCCTGGCGAACTATAAAGCATCTAATACCCAGCCTACACCGCCAAGAGCTGAGCGACCAGAAATTGATTTTGAGAGATTATCAAGGGAACCGTATCCCAGTAGCTGGCATTGGACACTTCAAGATTTCCTTCAAAAACTGTACCACCATTCTACCACTCACAATCGTTGATAAAGACCGCCCCAGCTTACTCGGGTTGCAATGGTTCACACCGCTGGGAATCGAGATGGCAGGCATCAACCACACAGATGATGATGACTGGGAAGCCACACTCGTACGGGACTTCCAAGAGGTCTTCGATGACACCTTAGGCAAGTACAAGGGGTCCCCAATCTCCTTTAATCTTAGCCCTGACATCGCTCCTATCCGCCTCAAACCGCGCCGAGTGCCATTTGCACTCAAGCCTAAAATAGATGAGCAATTAAATAAGCTCATAGCGCAAGGCATATTAGAGCCTATCGACCATGCCAGATGGGAAACACCAATTGTCACCCCCATCAAACCAGATGGCTCCCTGAGAATTTGTGGAGACTACAAGGCCACCCTCAACCATGCCCTGCAGCAGAGTGCCTACCCTGTGCCAGTAGTCCAGCATCTCCTACACTCACTAGGGGGTGGCAGAATCTTTGCAAAGCTCGACCTGGCACAAGCCTATCAACAACTGCTGGTCGATGCTGAAACCGCCGAGGCTCAAACAATCGTAACACATCGAGGGGCATTTAAATGCAACCGACTCCAATTTGGAGTCAGCGTCACACCTGGGGTTTTCCAAAGCCTAATGGAAAGACTGCTGCAGGGAATTAAAAGAGTCGTACCCTATTTTGACGACGTATTAGTAGTGGCTCCCAATAAAAAACAATTGGAAAAACGACTGAGAGCAGTTCCTACAAAAATTTAAAGACTCCGGCCTCAAAGTGAAAAAAGAGAAGTGCCAATTATGTACTGAAAGGGTTGAATTCCTCGGATACCTCCTTGACAAACAGGGAATTCACCCTACCGACAAAAAATTAAAAGCCATCAAAGAAGCCCCCAGGCCGAAAAATAAAAAAGACCTCCAAGCATTCCTTGGACTCATTAATTTCTATAATATTTTCCTACCCCAGAAAGCGACTGTCGCGGAGCCTTTGCATAGACTCCTGGATAAAAAGGCATCCTGGATATGGGGACGGCAAGAGGAACATGCATTTCAACAAATAAAAAACCTTTTGACTTCAGACGCAGTCCTCATTCAGTATAACGAAACCCTACCGCTGACTGTTACATGCGACGCATCTCCTTTTGGTGTTGGGGCAATCCTGAGCCACACCCTGCCAAATGGCACAGAGGCTCCCATTGCATTCTTTTCCAGAACCTTGTCCAAGCCGGAGAGGAACTACAGCCAGCTGGACAAAGAAGCCCTCGCCATCGTCTCCGCAGTAAAAAGATTCTACGAATACATTTATGGTAGGACATTTTCAATTATTAAAGACCATAAACCCCTGCTTGGCATTTTGGCTGGTAACAAACCCATTCCACACATCCTGTCACCTAGAATGACAAAATGGTCTGAATTTCTTGCCGCTTATAATTACCAATTAATGCATAGACCTGGCAAGGCTATCTCACATGCCGATGCCTTAAGCAGATCCCCCATACCGGATGTGCAAGATGACCCAGCACCCACATTATCAATTTTACAAATAGAAACAGTATCCACGCTACCATTGACCACGCAAGACATCATCCGCGAAACAAGAAGGGACAAACGCTTGGCGCGAGTTCTCAGCTGGGTGGAGAGGGGTTGGCCAGAAAGCGAGAAAAATGAACTCTTTAAACCGTTTAAAAACCGTATGGGCAAAACCAAGCGCGGCAAGCTCAAAAACCTGTCATTGGCTGCCTAGCCGTGGCCAGCTCTATAAAAAGAGCTGTCGCGGCTAGGACTGTTGTCTCAGAATCTATCTACTTAATAAAGAGCTGTTGTTCACTACCTATGCCTCGCCTATTCTTGGGACCCACCGACCGAACTTAACAGATAGATAGATTGATAGATAGATGATAGAGAGATAGATATACATAGGATAGATGATAGACAGAAGATAGATAGATAGATAGATAGATAGATAGATAGATAGATAGATAGATAGATAGATAGATAGATAGATAGATAGATAGATAGATAGATAGATAGATAGATAGATAGATAGATAGATAGATAGAGTGAGATGATAGATGATAGATAGATAGATAGATAGATAGATAGATAGATAGATAGATAGATAGATAGACAGACAGACGGATAGACGGATAGATATACATAGATGATAGACAGAAGATAGATGGATAGGTAGGTAGGTAGGTAGATAGTCAGACATCAGATAGATAGATAGATAGATAGATAGATAGATAGATAGATAGATAGATAGATTATAGATAGATAAATGATAGATAATAGACAAAAGTTAAATAGATAGATGATAGATAATAGACAGAAGATAAATAGATAGATGATAGAGAGACAGACAGACAATTTTAAAAACACCACTTAATTTCTCTCTTTAAAAAAGAGTTTGAGACACAAACATTCTTGGAAAGCACCAAAAAGCTAAAAGAACCACCTGCACCACCACCCTTGATGTTAAAAAAGAAAAGAATGATGGCTGTGGCAAGATTTAAAAACAATGCCATGTTCCTGTTACCCAATTCAACCTACCTTTTCAAGAGCCAGAAAGGAGGGCAGGAGGAAAATGCTGAAAGGCAGACAACTGGCAATGAATAAAAATGGAACAAAATGGTGAAAGGATCATGCAATAGCAAGAAGGAAAGGAAAACTAGGCCTCAAAAAGTAGATAATGCTGGTACATATTGCACAAGTGGCAACTCTATAAGGTAATGAAAGGATTGGAGAATACACAGAGTGTGTCTGGCTGAACACTTGATTTGCTGCTGAGCTGGGAGCTGAGCCATCTATAGAGATAAAAACTTCTATGCAAACTGCCAACCTTAGCCTAGCAGAGTAACGACTTGAGAAATGCACCTATCTGCTTGCTGTAACTTAATGTGTTTTCCCAGCAACTTAATGTGAGAAACAAAGCTTTGGGCTAAAATCAGAGGTGGTATTCAGCAGGTTCTGACCAGTTCTGGAGAACCAGTAGCGGAAATTTTGAGTAGTTCGGAGAACCGGACAAATCCCACCTCCCACTGGACCCGCCCCCATCTATTCTCTGCCTCCCGAGTCCCAGCTGGGTCTACTTTTGTTGTCCTGCACAGGAGAACAGAGCTGGAAAGCAGGTTAGTGGGGTGGGAAGGGAATGGGGATTTTGCAGTAACCTTCCCCTGCCATGCCCACCAAGCCATGCCCACCAAGCCACACCATGCCCACCAAGCCACGCCCACAGAACTGGTAGTAAAAAATTTTGAATTCCATCACTGGCTAAATATATATTTCTTTCCCATCCATCTAAGGTCCCTTTGTTTGCAGAAGCGCTGAGAAAAATCATGAGCTTTGAATAATATGAAATAATGTTTCTATAGCAATATAGAAACAAGGGAGACATGATAGCAGTGTCAGGGAGACATGGCAGCAGTGTTCCAATATTTGAGGGGCTGCCACAGAGAGGAAGAGGTCAAGCTATTTTCCAAAGCACCTGTAGGCCAGACAAGGAATAATGGATGGTGTTGTGAATGAATAAAGTAAATAAGCCCAAATGCAAAGTAGGTTTTGGAAGCCTGCACATTTGATTGGTCCTTGAACAGCAAACAAGGATTGGTTCATAAAAGCCCCTGATTGGCCAAACTTAGGACACTTCCTATTGGTTATTGGTTTGGACCTTATGCACTTATTATTGGTTAATAGGGTAGCAGCCAACTCTATAAAAGGGTTACTGCTGCCCATAGCCTTGCTCTGTTCTATTCTATTTACTGTTAATAAAGAGTTGAAGTCACTGGTCAGATGTCTGGTCTCCATTATTCCCCAAACATAACACTGGCGACGAAGGTGGGATACAGAGACCGAAGAGCTGACTGAGTTACAGAGCAACCAACAGAGCACGTGGTCGAACACGCACCATCAACGGCAACATGGCCAGCGGTGCCGTACCACCCGCTCCATTCAACCCAGAAACCGAAGACTGGGAGTCGTACATGGATAGGTTCCAGATGTTTCTGGAGACCAACAATTTGAAAGATGCAACAACCGGCAAAAAAGAGCTATATTTCTAACTCACTGCGGGCCTACCGTGTTTAAAATGGCAAAATCACTTGCCAAGCCAGCCGAAGTAAAAGAGATGGACTGGGACGTCCTCAAGCCTTTACTACGGGCTCACTACGCGCCCACCGTGCCAACCTTAGTCAGAAGACACGAATATTACCAGAGGGACCAACGGAAAGGTGAAAGCCTTGCCAACTACATCGCAGATCTCCGCAACCTTGGAGGCCTCTGCGGATTCTCTGATTTAGAAGAAGCCCTCCGAGACCGCCTGGTTCTGGGCCTAGAAGACGGCACGATCCAGAGCAAAATTATGGCTAAGGGGGACATCAGCCTCACCGATGCCCTCAAAGAAGCCACTGCAGCGGAGGCAACCAAAAAGTCGGCAGCCCGAATGCGCCGCACCAACGCACCGCTACGTCAACTCGCCAAAGATACCTCGCCTCGCTCAGAGAGACACCCGGTATCGACTCACCACGCGGACCTAGAATCCCCATCAGAAAGCGACGAGGAAGTGGTCAACCGACTCCGAACGGAACGAGACCAGTTCACACAACCCTCATCTCGACCTTGTGCAGGATGTGGGGCGAATCACCCTGGTCCAGCTGCAAATTCCTCGACGCACTCTGCCGCGTTTGCGGAAAAGAGGTCACATCGCAAAGGTTTGCAGAAGCAAACAAAACTCAAAACCCCGGCAGGCCGAATACCAGTCTTCAGGATTCTTCGGCACACCCCGAGACAAACTGAATCACCAATGGGGAAGCCACTCCTACAGAAACAAACCGTCCACCACTTCCACCAGGCGTGAAGAAACCAGGCGGGAAGAGACCCACCAAACAATTACCATAGGCCACGCTACATCCCTTGATGCCGGGAAAATCCGAGTAGAGGTCGCTATCGAAAACAAACCTTGTGTAATGGAGGTGGACTCAGGATCATCCCTCTCGATGGTGTCCTGGAAGACGCTTCAACAGCTCATTCCGACGATTCGCCGCCAAGACTAGGCAAGTACAAGGGGACCCCAATCTCATTTAACTTGAACCCCGAGGTAGCACCCATCCGCCTTAAGCCGCGTCGGGTGCCGTTTGCCCTGAAACCTAAAATCGATGAACAACTCGATAAGCTAATAGAACAGGGCGTGCTGGAACCCACCGACCACGCCCGATGGAAACCCCAATAGTGACGCCTATCAAGCCTGATGGGTCACTGAGAATTTGCGGAGACTACCGGGCCACCTAAACCACGCACTTCAGCAAAGTGCGTATCCAGTGCCGGTAGTGCAACACCTGCTCCATTCCCTGGGTGGCAGGAAAGTTTTCGCTAAACTAGACCTAGCCCAGGCATATCAACAATTGCCTGTAGATCCGGCCACGCGGAGGCGCAAACTATCGTCACACATAGGGCGCATTTAAATGCAACCGGCTCCAGTTCGGGGTGAGCGTCGCTCCAGGAATTTTTCAGAGCTTAATGGAAAGGCTGTTACAAGGAATAAGAGGGGTCGTACCGTATTTCGACGATGTGCTCATCGCCGCCCCGAACAGAGACATTCTAGAAAAACGACTCCGCATAGTATTACAAAGGTTCCAAAACGCAGGCCTCAAAGTTAAAAAAAATAAATGCCAGTTATGTACCGAAAGGGTGGAGTTTTTGGGATACCTCCTGGACAGTCAAGGAATCCATCCCACTGAGGACAAATTAAAGGCAATTAAGAAGGCCCCCACTCCAAGGAACAAGGCAGATCTACAGGCGTTCCTTGGACTTATCAATTTTTATAATGTCTTTTTACCCAATAAAGCAACCGTAGCTGAACCATTACATAGACTCTTAGACAAAAAAGCAACGTGGGTTTGGGGACAACGTGAACAAAACGCTTTCCAACAAGTAAAGAAATTGCTAACTTCTGATTCTGTACTTATGCAGTACAACGAGACTCTGCCGTTAACTATTACTTGTGACGCCTCACCTTTTGGGGTTGGAGCAATCCTGGCCCACGTATTACCGAACGGAGCAGAAGCTCCCGTCGCATTTTTTTCACGAACTTTAGCTAAAGCTGAAAGAAATTATAGTCAGCTGGATAAAGAAGCTTTAGCTATTGTGGCGGCAGTTAAAAGGTTTCATGAATATGTGTATGGGCGTGCGTTTACAATAATTACTGATCATAAACCACTACTGGGGATTATTGCGGGTAATAAACCAACCCCATATATATTGTCCCCCAGAATGACCCGCTGGTCTGAATTCTTGGCGGCGTACAATTACACCTTGCAACACCGCCCGGGGAAATCAATTCTCCACGCTGATGCATTGAGCAGAACACCGCTTCCAGAATCGGTTGAAGATCCAGCCCCAACCATCACAACGTTGCAAATTGAGACTCTACACGCGCCGCCATTGACGGCGAGAGGCATTGCCCTCGAGACAAAACGAGATCCGGTCCTGCAACACCTCCTACGCTGGGTTGAGCGTGGTTGGCCAACAGAACAGCTATCACCTGAATGGGTGCCGTTTAAAGCACGCCAAACCGAACTGTTTTCTCAAAAGGGCTGCATCTTGTGGGGCGATAGAGTCGTAATCCCAAGCAAACTGCAACGAACTGTTTTAGCGGTATTGCACGACGGACATACGGACATCGTGCGGATGAAAGCACTCGCACGGAGCTATGCCTGGTGGCCGGGAATCGACAAAAGAATCGAGGCCTGGGTCGCTACTTGTCAACGTTGCCAAGACGTCAGCAACGCCCCACCTAAAGCAAGCCCAACCGAATGGGAAACTCCGAGGGGACCATGGTCCTGTATCCATATTGACTTTGCGGGGCCTACAAAAGGGCACACCTTCCTTATTACAGTCGATGCCTATTCAAATTGGCTCGAGATCCATAGAATGAGCACAACTACAATGGACTCAGTTATCAACAAATTAAACAGGTTATTTGCCACACATGGTTTTCCGGACGTCCTCGTCTCGGATAACGGCCCACAGTTCACAGCATTACCATTTGAACAATATCTTGCTGACCGGGGCATCCGCCATGCGCTGACCTCGCCCGCACACCCTGCGGCGAACGGGCGTGCAGAGCGCATGGTACAGTTTGTAAAAAAGACCCTCCACAAAATGGAATTCGGAAACATCGATGAGAAAATCAATCGGATTTTATTGTTGCAGCACATCACGCCTCACAGCGTTACCAACAAAACGCCCGCCGAACTTCTTATGGGGCGGAAACTACGATCGCACCTCGACCGGCTCCACCCCGCATACGCACCGAAAAGCCTTTCGGCTCCAGCAGCAAATGCCGGGAATTTAAGGTAGGCGATTTAATCTTTGCCAAAAACTTCTCCGGCGACCCTTTATGGATACCCGCAACCGTTACCCACCTCACGGGGCCTAAATCTTACCGCCTGCTAACAGACGATGGGAGGGTGTGGAAACGCCACATAGACCAACTCCGTTCGAGATTACTACCCAGCGCCCATGGCTCCCCGGGTTCACCAACTGAGGGGGGAGGAAATATCGAGGAAATTGACTTCGATACGACGGATAGCAGGCCAACGGAAAACCTACGGCCCAGCGAAGTACCGGAGATTGAAGCGGGGAGGGAGTTGACTTTTCCATGGGACTTGAACACGGGGGAAACCGAACTGCGAAACCCCGAAGAAACACTGATTGGCGGAGACAACAACAACGGAAGCAGCACGGAATCACCGTGCAGCGAAACGGAACTTAATAAAGATCATCCAAACGCTCCAGCGGAACCAGACTTGAGAACAAGCCCGGTGGAGCCACAGAAATCATCCAGACAGACCAAACGGCCTGTCTACCTTGAAGATTTTGTTACAGCTCCCCTCAAACGGAACCCAAGGGGGAGAGGTGTTGTGAATGAATAAAGTAAATAAGCCCAAATGCAAAGTAGGTTTTGGAAGCCTGCACATTTGATTGGTCCTTGAACAGCAAACAAGGATTGGTTCATAAAAGCCCCTGATTGGCCAAACTTAGGACACTTCCTATTGGTTATTGGTTTGGACCTTATGCACTTATTATTGGTTAATAGGGTAGCAGCCAACCCTATAAAAGGGTTACTGCTGCCCATAGCCTTGCTCTGTTCTATTCTATTTACTGTTAATAAAGAGTTGAAGTCACTGGTCAGATGTCTGGTCTCCATTACTCTCCAAACTTAACAGATGGAAACTGAACAAGGAGAGATTCAACCTGGAAATAAGGAGAACATTTCTGACAATGAGAACAATCAACCAATGGAACAGAAGTTGCCTTCAGAGGTTGTAGCAGCTTCATCACTGGAGGCTTTCAGAAAGAGATTGGACTGCCATTTGTCGGAAATAGGGTGGGGTCTCCCGCTTGGGCGGGGGGTTGGACTAGATGACCTACAAGGTCCAACTCTAATGATCAGTTATCTGTTATCAATGACAATCCTTGTAAGCTGTGTAATTATGAAAAGTTAAAGAAAAAGTTTTTGTGCACGCACCTGCTTTTATCTCTCTGCCTTGCTGTTTAAGGTGGGTGAATAAAAGGTTGCCCAGTTTTTGCTTTCTGATCAGAGAAATAAAACTGATTATCAGTAGCCTCGTGTTCTGAGTTTCATTGGAATTATCAGATTCTGAGCTGCATTCAAAAATCTTACAGTAAGATAAAATCACCAAGGTCAGGGAGGGAGATTAGGGAAAGATCAAAACAGTCAAGATGGCAGCCCACAACCATGCCATCAAAACCACAGTTATTGGGACTTACATAAAAAAGAGCAAGACTTCAATTGTATAAATGCCCCCTGAAGTCAAACACAACCCTGATGCAGCTCTCAATGAAATTGAGTTTGACACCCCTGAATTAAAGCAACAGCCCCCAAGTTTTCAAGCATCAGTGGCAGGTTCTGTGGAGAGAAGTTTTTCTGTGGATCATGTGGGGGAGACATGGTTTCATGTGTTGCCTACATCCCACGCATGCACGGATGGGGCTTCACTTGTTTGCGTGGCCTGATTTCTGACCAGTCCTGGGGGGGAGATGAATTCAAGATTTTGCATTTGCACAACAGATGGAGCTGTACAATCACCATGTGGGATGGGTTGGCAGAAACACACCCCATTCAAATGCTGCTGGTTCAGTGTGTTTTGCAAATACAGCCAAACTTTATGCAACATTTTTTCCTGGCTGTAAAAAAACTGCAAACAGATGAAGCAATCTGATATAAAATTAGAAATCCCTTTTTAAAATTTATTTATTTATTTTGTCAAGCATGCATTTGATAATATATAAGTATAAACATGATTATTAATACATGAAATATATATGAATAAAAGGGAACATTAAGACAGGGACGGTAGGCATGTTAGTGCACTTATGCATGCCCCTTACAGACCTCTTAGTAATGTCTTCTCTCTTTTTTTAAAAATATATTTTTTATTATTCTTTTTCACATTTTACAAATCTTGATCTTAATATTAACGGTACAGTGACAACATTATTACATATACTAATCTCATATATATGTATACATTTATGTACATTCATATACATTTGTCTATGATTTACTTATCTCTATTATTGTTATTTCTATTGTTCAAACCTTTGTACTAGCGATCCTTTTAATAGATTCCCCACTGGGTATTTTTCTTGCATTCAGACAATCATCTTTAAATACTGTTGAAGAAAGGCAAGAATTGCTGTTATAACAATTAAGCCTACTTGCCTTTCTGAAATTGTAAGTGAAGGGTTAAAAACAGAGCGGTTTTTTTTTCCTTCTGAATATCACCAAGATATTCAAGAGAAATTAAGCAACATTTTGCAAGGGCAGAGACAGTTTTGTGGGTAAATTTCTTCTAGATACTTCCCCTTGAGATGTAAGTGTTTTAAATAAGATTTAAATTAAATTAAGATTTAAGAATGGAGGGATCATTACACATTAAAGGAGTAGAGCAGGGGTGTCCAACCTTGGCAACTTTAAGCCTGGAGGACTTCAACTCCCAGAATTCCCCAGCCAGCTGCTGGCTGGGGAATTCTGGGAGTTGAAGTCCTCCAGGCTTAAAGTTGCCAAGGTTGGACACCCCTGGAGTAGAGTATTCACAAATTCACTGGGATTTTGCCCAGTGGTGATATTCAATTTTTTTTACTATTGGTTCTGTGGGCGTGGCTTGGTGGACATGGCAGGGGAAGGATAGTGCAAAATCCCCATTCCCTCCCCACCCCACTAACCTGCTTTCCAGTTCCTTTCTCCTGTGCAGGGCAACAAAAGAAGACCCAGCCGATCAGCTGGGACTCAGGAGGCAGAGAACAGATGGGGGCGGGGCAGTCAGAGGTGGGATTTGCTGGTTCTCCAAACTACTCAAAATTTCCACTATCGGTTCTCCAGAACGTGTCAGAACTGGCTGAATACCACCTCTGATTTTGCCTTCCACCTCTCCCTCAAATAGACCCGCTCTTGACAATTTTACTGAAAGCCTTTTCTGAGACTCTTTCATAAAATTAAATGAAAACTACCTGAAAAGCAAGCAGGAAGTTTTCTCTACCCTCTGTTACTGTATGAATAAAACATAAGCGTGCCACTATAATTCACACTTCCTGGTGTCTTGCCAAATACATTAAGAACAGGCTGGTCAAAGGGTGTTTGGTTACCTTTGGAAACACTGAGGTGGCCTTCTGTAATTTCCTTGAAATTAGGGGAAATCACCTGATGGCAAGGGCACCCACCCTTTTGAAGGATATGTTTCCCGGCAATCTGTGTTACAAGAGAAGCCTCAACGTGGTTTGTTCTCCAATCAACACCAACTTCCTGGAGTGTCTGAAGCAGATAAAAGTCCACCAGGATTTGGACTTTTCTCTCTCTACCTGTGGTTTAAAACAGCTGCCAGCAGATACAGGAGGCCAAAGTGAAAGGATGAGAAATGAAGGCTGGACAGTTGGGTGAAGATCCTGCCTTGGCACCACCAAGCCAGCTGTAAGTGTCTTGATTGGGCAGAATTTCTTATTGTTCTTCTTTGTATAGGAGAGAAGGGGGTCAGAAATCACACTGGATTGGGGTGTGGGTGTGTGGGGGCTTCAGTGTGCTTGAAAGTGAGAAATGGCTAACTCACAGGGGAGCTAATTAATTCAGCAGAATTAGAGAAGCCAAGGACAGGAGAACTTAGAATAACAGAGTTGGAAGGGATCTTGGAGGTCCTCTAGTCCAACCCTCCTAGCTCAAGCAGGAGACCATTCACCATTCCAGACAGGTGATAGGTGTTATCTTGAGCAGGGGGTTGGACTAGATGACCTACAAGGTCCCTTCCAACTCTGTTAATGTAATTTAATCTATCACTTGGTCTGAAGAATCGAGGTTCAGCAGAACAGCCATAAATACTGTTATATAACAGTTGGAAGCAAATCCTGAGTTACAATGGTCCGGAAATCAAGTCAAAAGTATGAAAATGTTTAAAGGAAAACCAGCCTGAATTTTGGAAACTAGGAGATAGAGTGAAAACAGCATAAAAACCAATGGAGCGTTTTAAAGAGCAAAGAAGAAAGTGGACTCCCCAAATATTGTCATGTTATCCATATAGACATAGGACACACACCTAGTCCCCTTATCAGACCCAAAAATCACAATTTTTGAGCATGATAGCAATAGCACTTACAGCTCTCTCTAAGTGATTTACAGAGTCAGCCTATTGCCCGCAACAATCTGGGTCCACGTTTTACCGACCTCAGAAGGATGAAAGGCTGAGTCAACCTTCAGCTGGTGAGAGTCGAACTGCTGGCAGGCAGCAGAATTAGTCTGCAATACTCCATGCTGATCTGTGGAACATCAATAACCTGCAGAGATAAGATTGGCCCCCACTATGGCCCTGAAGCTATGGTTGTGTCAATGGGCCTAGGGACCCCAGAATGATATAGACCAGCATTCCCCAACCTTTCCAGGTTGGTGACCCAGCATGGGGAGGGGAGGGCAGGATTTTGTGTGAGGGGCAGGTGTGATTATCTATACAGCTTCATTTGGCTAGTCTAGCAAAGAGAAGGACCAGGGGAGACATGATTGCAGTCTTCCAATATTTGAGGGGCTGCTACAGGGAGGAAGGGGTCAATCTAAGTGCCTGTAGCTGAGCAAGGAGAGATTTAACCTGGAAATAAGGAGAAATTTTATGACATTGAGAACAATCAACCAATGGAACAACTTGTCTTCAGAAGTTGTGGGAGCTTCATCGCTGGAAGCTTTCAAGAAGAGACTGGACTGCTATCTGTCAAAAATGGTATAGGGTTTGCTGGTGCAGGGGGTTGGACTAGATGACCTACAAGGTCCCTTCCAACTTTATTAATCTGTATGGCAGCTGTATGGCAGCTGATTGATTACTATGGATAATTTCTGGATGCCTAACACTGTATCTATTTGTGTGAGAGGTGGGCAGGTGCGAGTATTGGTGCCTGCTGTGAGCGCAAGTGGGGCTGCGAGCACCAGATCCACGGCACATGTGAGTGAGACTGTGAGTGCTGGTGCCTGCTGCTCGCACAATGGGGCTGTTGGCACCAGCTGCTCACGCGAGTGAGGCTGCGAGTGCGCATGTACATCAGCCCACCACTCACATGGCCTGGTTGCAAATAGGGCCACATCCTGGGAGTGGGCCACAGCCCTCAGGTTGGGGACCCTTGATATAGAGCCCATCAAGTGTTGTCATTGGGGGTGAGGGTTTAATTTGGTTTTCTACTGGAGTTTTATCTTTGGAAGTTGTCTGGAGTGAGTTGGGCACCCATATAAACACATTTTCCTCACGTCCTGAAAAAAACTGAGCCTAGAATGTCCTTTATAGATAATAGGCCTATCACATAAGTACATCTCCATTTTGTTCAGTGGTAACACAACAACACCCACCCACCAGATCCTGGTTCGTAGATTGCAGAACAAGCTGAAATCTTAGCTTTGTAGCTTTGTTTAAGACTGGATTCATATCAGGGGATGGGCTGCTACCGGTTCACACCAGTTTGGGCAAACCAGGATATTAATTTTACATCTGGTTCACCGAACCGGTAGTTGCAATGACTGGCTGGCCCTGCCCACCCTGCCCCTCCCTTCCCTTCCCCAGAGTCTCCACGCGGCTCATTTTGAATGCCAGGTAAGTGCAGGGCCCACGCAGAGGCTCGGGGAGGGCAAAAAGTGGGCCTCCCAGAGTCTCCAGAAGCATTTCAGGCCTCCAAAGAGCCTCTGGAACCTGGGGAGGATGAAAACGGGCCTGTTTCTGGCCTCCACAGAGCCTCCGGAGCCCGGGAAGGCCATTTTTGCCCTCCCGGAGGCTTGAGGAAAGCCTCCGGAGCCCAGGGAGGGCAAAAACAGGCCCCCTGCCGTGGTGCAGGTGGACTAGGCCACGCCCATCATGGCCACACCCACCCAGCAACCGGGCAGAGAACCTGTTGCTAAATTTTTTGAAGCCCACCCCTGGTTCATATAAGGCTGTATGCTAGTTTACGGTTCAGGGGATTGTACAAACTCATCCCTGACTAGTTTCCTTTCCTTTCCTTTTGTTTCTCTTCTCTTTTCTTTCTTTCGTTTTTAAAAAAAATTTTTTTTTTGTGTGTGTGTGTGTGCTTTGAAGTCACACTCCTGGCAACTGTCTGGGCTAGTTCCTGCAGTTTCCTTGGCAAGATTTCCAAAGTGGTTTGACAGAGCTGAGAGAGCAAGGATTGGCCCAAGATCACATGACCGGCTTTGTGCCTCAGGCAGGACTAGAACTGGCAGTCTCCCAGTTTCCTTCCTCATGCCTTAACCACTACTTCAAACTGGTTCTCTGAGGTTTCTTTTTACCAAGGTGTTTGTCACCGTTCCCTGTGTGATGTTTAGCTCAAATTGTTCCCTGCCCTGCACTTCCACATCCTCTCCTATAGTTCTCAAAATAGAAGTTCTGCCAGAAAAACGTGCAGCCCAAATACTAATGGCTACTGTGAAGAAAAGACACAAAAGCTGCCAACAAGCAGGAAATTGTGATTCAGGAACAATCAGCCGCTCTGCCACGTCTCCTGCAATGAGCTTCGATGCCTAGTTATTGTGCCAACATGAAAAAAAGAGAGAAGGAACTTGGTTCCTTTCTTCTTCTTTAAGTATAACATAAGCCCATGCCAAGGGCATCTGAGACCCCTTCATTACATGGTTGATAAATCTGACCTCTGGTTGTCAGTTTGTCAACCCTGATTTTAAAGCAAAGAGGATGCGTGAGGCTGTATGCTTAAAAATAGATTAGCCAAACCACAGTTCTGCAGCCTGGATTGCAACTTGTATTTCAGGCAAGAGGCATTATTATACAAACTCAAAGTTAACCGCACCAAACTTGATTGCAGGAAATACGACTTCAGCAATAGAGTGGTCAATGTCTGGAATACTCTACCCAACTCTGTAGTTTCTTCCCCAAACCCCAAAAACTTTAACCTTAGACTGTCTACTATTGACCTCACCCCTTTCCTAAGAGGTCTGTAGGGGGCGTGCATAAGCGCACCAACGTGCCTACCGTCCCTGTCCTATTGTTTCTCTTATTCTTCTCTTATTTTTCTTATATGTACCCATTTCATGTATTCACAACTATGTATACACTTATACTTATTATCTTGTAAACAATTTGCAAATCAAACAAATAAATAAATAAATAAAAATAAAATAAAATTATGTCTATTATGGAATTATGTCTAGAGAGCATAGTCCTCGACATACAACCATTCATTTAGCAATTGTTTGAAGTTACAACAGCACTGGAAAAAAAATTGACAAATGGTCAGTCCTCACACTTACGACTACTGGAATATCCCCACAGCCACCTGGTCAAAATTTGGGTGCTTGGCAATCAGAATATATATTTATGGCGGTTACAGCATCTCAGATCAGGTGATCAACCTTTACAATTTCCCCATCTGGTTTCCACCAAGCAAAGTCAATATGGAGGGAGTCGGATTTGTTTAACAACTGGGTGATTCACTTAACAGCTGCAGTGATTTGCTTAACAACTGTGCAAAAAGGTCGTAAAATTGGTCATGGCTCACTTAACAACTGCCTTGCTTAGCGATGGGATTCTGATTTCATTTATTTATTTATTTATTTATTTATTTTGTCAAAAGCTTACAATACAATAGAAATAAGAATGATAATGATAAGAATAAGAATTTATAAACATTTATGTTTATAAATTTAAATATAAGAAATAGGAACTAATAATTGGGGACAATAGGACAGGGACCGTAGGCACGGTTGTGCGCTTATGCACGCCCCTTACAGACCTCTTAGGAATGGGGTGAGGGCAATAGAGGTTAGTTTGAGGGGAAAGGAGTGGGGGGGCGTTGAGCAGGTGACAACAGAATCAGGTAGTGAGTTCCAGACATTGACCACTCTGTGGCTGAAATCGTACTTCCTGCAATCGAGTTTGGAGTGGTTTATATTTAGTTTATATCTGTTGTGTGCTCTTGTGTTGTTAAAGCTCCAATATTCATTAACTGTTAAGATGTTGTAACATATGATTTTATGTACTATGCTTAAGTCCAATCTTAGCCGGCGTAGTTCAAGGTTGTCTCAGCCTAGAATCTCAAGTCTGGTGGTGTAGGGTATTCTATTGCGAACAGAGGAATGTAGTACTCTCCTGGTAAAATACTTCTGGACTCGCTCAATTGTATTTATGTCCGATATACAGTGTGGATTCTAGACAGCAGAGCTGAATTCAAGTATTGGTCTAGCAAAGGTTTTGAATGCCCTAGTTTGCAAGTATTACCAGAGGAGAAGCTGCATAAAATTAAATTTACAACTCTTGTATTTATAAGCTGAGGACTGCCTTTAGACGAGGCTGTCCTATATAATGTGAAAATATAAATTGCACATTATGTGCTCCTCTCATTTGTGTGCACATCACTTACCAGCGTGCTTAGAAACAAGGTGCAGCCATACATTCACTGATCTCTGTCTTTGAAACCTTGGAGTAAAAATATCAATCCTGAAAGATTTCAAGTTCAGAGAAATCTGAGATGTATTATAAATGCAGCTTTCTAAAACAAAAGTAAGAAGAGGTGCAAACATTCCAACTAAATCGAGATTCTTCTTAGTTACTCTTAGTATTAAAAATGTTTAAAGAGATCTGGATTCTTGTCTGGTGCTCTCTGACTTTGCTTGCCTTTTTCCAGATGTTTCATTACCCAACTAGGTAACATCATCAGAGCTAGAAGGGAGTGGGGTTTTCTCTGTGTTTATATATCAGTGCCTTGCCCCTTCAGTGTCAGTGAGAGTATTCCTGATAGTTCCTGGATTAGGCTGTGATTTACTGTTTTAGTGTTTGTCTGAGTTGGTAGTTCCTTGATTGTTTACTGCTTGATTGTTTGATTGTTGGTCTAGTATTAATCTTAGTGTTCTATCTGTACTCATGTCAAAAGCACCTACAAAGCTAAGCAAAGGGTGCTTCTGAACTGAAAGTACTGACCAGTGAACACCACCATTGCCCAAGGGATGCCCAGTTGCCAAATGTAATGCATCTTTCATGTCCCCCAGCCTTATTTTGTTGGAGAGGTGGCATTTTGATTTTTATTGTTTCCTTTTTAGTTTTTTTTGACTACCTCTTTTGAATGATGGTGTTTATCTCTATTGCCTGTTGATGGCTGATTTGCTTGTTGATGGCTGAGCAGGGGGTTGGACTAGAAGACCTCCAAGGTCCCTTCCAACCCTCTTATTCCCTTCTGATTTATAAGAGTGCCAGCCTTCCATAGTTGGTCCCAGTTGAATGGTCCCAGTTGAAACTATGGCAAAGTCTGTCCCGGTGTTTTTGCAATTAAGAAATTTTAATCGTGTCTTCTGACTGCTAGTTGGGTTCGTGGATGCTCTGTGACAGCCTTCTGCCTGTTTGTCCTTATATAGTGGCTGTTACGGTCTTTACACTGTGTGTGGTAGATTACTTTTATTTTTTTCTTGGGTCTTTCGGTTTGCTTAGGATGTTTGGAGGACTATAGTTGCTTGTGATGTCATGTGGCTGTCATAGTATGTTGGTTGTTGTTTCAGAGGTGTTTTTGTGTTTTCCTTTTCACAGCTTGTGTCAGTTGTGCTGTGGGTTGAGTGGTCAAGTACTTTTGGATGAAGTTGCACGGATATCCATTTTCTTGGAAGATGTTGTATAGAGCAGTGGCCCCCAAGCTTTTTTGTGCCACAGCCCGGTACCGGCATCACAAAATGATCCGCGGCCCGGTACCGGCATCAGCACGCATGACAAGGCAAGGGGAGCTGAGCGACCGGCCAGCCAGCCGTCCCCTGCTTCTCCCCGCCACCTTCAACTCCTCCTTTGTATCTTTGTCGATGGGCTTCGGGACGGCTTCGGGACAGCTTCGGGACGGTCGCTCGGCTCGCCTTGCCTTGGGTGCTGAAAGAATCCTCGCGCCTTAATTTCGTTCGAAGCCGCCCTCCCCCCTTCGATGAAACTAAGGCGCGAGGATTCCTTCAGGACCCAAATGCCGCTTTCCAACCGGAAAAGCTCACCCGGAAGCACTTTCTCATTGAAACAAGATGGTGGCGCCCAGCAAACCGGCGGCCCGGTAGAAAATGTTCCATGGACCGGTCCCGGTCCGGGGCCCAGTGGTTGGGGACTCCTGGTATAGATGATCTGATTCATTTTCCAGATTTCCTGATTCATTTTCACTTGTTGTTCAGGGTTTGCTGCAGTAGGCCTGCAATTTCAGATGGGATATAGGCCCCCAACCTTTGGGCCCCAGCCCACTACTGGGCCTTGCCCTATTTGCAACCAGGTGCTGTGAGTGATGGGCCTGTGCTTGCGCACACGTGCACACACACACACACACACACACACACACACACACCAACTTGCGCAAGCAGCGGGCATTAGTGCTCACAACCCTACCTTCGCCTGACACTCATGCAAATGAAGTTGTGCATGCACGTGCATGGGCCACCTGCCCTCACGGAAATCCATCCCCTCCCCCCCCCCACCGCACCAGGCTACCATCCCCAAAAGGCTGGGGAATGCTGCCTTAAGGGCTTCCCAAGAGCAGGGCTCAGAAAAGTCAAGTCAGCAGCCATAACTGAAGCCCTGCCCATTAGTACATTAAAAAAAAAGGTGGGATTTCAAAGTCATGAGTGCCATCTTGATTTTTTTGGACTTTCCTTTGTGGATATTTCTGCATGGCTACTGTGGGAGATAGGCTTAGGCTCCTGTCAAGGGCAGGAAAAATCAGCAAGTCCAGGCAGTTCAGAGGAATGTTTGTTGTAAGCTTAAGCTCTCTACAAGATTCTGAACTACTGATGGTGAAAGCAAACTGGTGGTAGATAAGTCAAGACGTCCCAAAGGTGTATTTTTTTCAAGGGGCAGCTGGACATTCTGGTTTTTCTTTGAAGACATTTCACTTCTCATCTAAGAAGCTTCTTCAGCTCTGACAGAATGGGAATGTTGACCACGCTGAGTTATTTGTAAAAAATAATAAAGGTGGGATACACACAAACAATACAGGGACGTGGTGGCTCAGTGGCTAAGACGCTGAGCTTGTTGATCAGAAAGGTCAGCAGTTCGGCGGTTTGAATCCCTAGCGCCGCATAACAGAGTGAGCTCTCGTTACTTGTCTCAGCTTCTGCCAACCTAGCAGTTTGAAAGCATGTAAAAATGCAAGTAGGAAAATAGGGACCACTTTGGTGGGAAGGTAACAGCGTTTCATGTGCCTTCAGTCATGCTGGCCACATGACCATGGAGACATCTTTGGACAGCGCTGGCTCTTCGGCTTTGTAACAGAGATAAGCACTACCCCCTAGAGCCGGAAGCGATAGCATGTATGTGCGAGGGGGACTTTTACCTTTACCTTTATAAACAAACAAATAGAACAATCCCAACTCAAAGTAAGATTCATATAACAAGTCCTAATAAGGGGTTATATTAACATACAATAAGCTCAGGTCTTTACTCTGTTACTCACTCTAGTCCAGTGTTTGAAATATGTGGACTTCAATTCCCAGAATTCCTCAGTCAGCCATCTTTAAATTGTGAAGGCTGAGAAACATTGTTCTGGATCAGAGTTTCTCACCATGGCAATTTTCTTGCTGGGGAAATCTGGAAATTCTGGGAGTTGATGTCCACATGTCTTAAAAGTTGTGAAAGTTGAGAAACACTGCTCCAGACCAGCGGTCCCCAACTGGTGGTCCGCGAGAAAATTTTGGTGGGCCGCAGAGAAATGTCATCCCCAGAGCACCCCCCCCCAAAGCAATTAATCCAGGCTGCGCAGGAACACAAGGCTGTGCCACCCAGATGGCCTGCGGGAACCCTCTCCACCCACTCACTCCTTACCTGGCAAACCTGCCTGCTAAGTTGCTATTTTTCCTTTTTTTCCACGGCCATCAGCTGTTCTGCTGTGCTGAGAGATTTAGATTAACTAGAAATGCAGGAAATTTTCGGATTTCTTGCTTTCTAGCTAATCTTTAGACCTTCCTTAGGACTGAAGCAGTGCAGACTCAGCTAGCCGATGGCAGAAAGATCTCTATGAATCTGTGATTCTGTGAGCAACTTAATCTGCCTGTCTGATTTTGGGTAAAAGTTGCTCTTTTTTTAATAAAAAAAATCAATATTTCCATACATGGTGTGTTGTGAGTTAATTTTGTGAGTTTTCTTGCTAGCAAATTTTATGGGTTTGCTTGCAAGCAAATTTTATGTGACAGGCTCAGGTAGGCGATCCCACAGATCTCTGAATGAATCTGTGATTCTGTGAGCAACTCAATCTGCCTGTCTGCTTTGCCTGATTTTGGGTAAAAGTTGCTCTTTTTTTTATAAAAAATTCAATATTTATATAAATATTTATAAAATTTACATACCAGTCATGCCCAGCCAGTCACATGACCACCAGACCGCACCCACAGAACTGGTTGTTATGAAATTGGAATCCCCCCCCCTGCCTCTGTGTGTGGGGGTGGAGGGAGGGAGGGAGAGAGATTAGATCAGATCTCTCTCTCTCTCTCTCTCTCCCACCAACATTAGCAAGCCACTATCAGTCAAAATTCATATTAGTGGTCCCCGGGATTTAAAATTATGAGTTTGGTGGTCCCTGAGGTCCAAAAGGTTGGCGACCCCTGCTCCAGACAACAGTTTCTTAAAATGTAGTCTTAGGATCCTCAGAACCTCCTAAGGCACTCTCAGGGGTGCATGAAATCAAATATTTGCCAGCCTATGTTGAAAAATAATAAATAATATTATATTCCCATCAAAAAATTGTAAGAGATGGTAGCAGCAACTGTGTTAATTTGAATTATTAATTCAGTAAATATTGATAAATATAAAAGTGGGAGAGAGTTCTGAAAGAATTTTTTTTGAGTAATACTGGTCATATTGACACCTCTAGATATTTTTCCTTGTCAGTCGCGTATTATTTATTTATTTATTATGCTATACTTCTTTTTAAATGTTTTTATGATTTTATACTGCCCTGAGTCACTTGCTTAAGATGGCAGGCTATAGAAATTATATAAAATGAATAAATAATAAATATAAAAAATGGAATACTTCATTTTTTCATTTTCACAGTACCAACATTTTCACAGCTCAATAGAAAACCCATCACTCGAACCCACTCCAGCTGCTAAAGTCCTGCTTTCTACCCAAAATAATTTTCTCTGATGATTCCCAGGATCTATAGAAGCAAAGCTCTTCGCGAAATATCAGATTTCTTATTTTTTGGAATAGTCCACTTCCTCTTCAGAACTAACCAACCTTTCGCTTTTAATGAAGCTGGTAGTCACACTCTTTTCGCCTAGCCTACCCTGCAAGATTGTTTTTTTTTTTAATTTATTTAAAACAAATAATCAGGATTGTTGTTCTAGTTTGGGGAAGGCGGGGAGAATGGGAAGAGAAAGCACCATAATATACCACCGTGAGCCTCCAAAGGAAATATATGACATATATTCCAATATTTGAGGGGCTGCAAACAGAGAGGAAGGGGTCATTTTTTTTTTCCAAAGCACCCGAAGGCCAGACAAGGAATAATGGATGGAAACTGAACAAGGAGAGATTCAACCTGGAAATAAGGAGAAACTTTCTGACAGTGAGAACAATCAACCAGTGGAACAGAAGTTGCCCTCAGAAGTTGTGGAAGCGCCATCACTTGAGACTTTCAAGAAGAGATTGGACTGCCATCTGTCAGAAAGGGTGTAGGGTCTCCCGCTTGGGGGGGGTGGACTAGATGACCTATAAGGTCCTTTCCAACTCTGATTATCTGTTATCTGTTATAGGCTATAAATCTAACCAAGAAATAAACCACGATGCCCAACATGGAAAGTGCTTAGGCCGAAGCTAGACTTCCTTTCAATTACTTCTAAACCACCAGGGGGCGCCTTTGCCCTTAGCAATCGCCGCTTCCTTTCGGCCAATCCGGAGTCACTCCGGTGAGTTGTAGAGATTCCGAATCGCTCTCCGGCTTCCCGAAAAGGCTGATCTCGATTTTCGGCCGAGAGACGCAAGCCGAGCGAAGGAATCCGTCCTCCTCCTCCTCCCGCGGGCTGCGAGGGGCGCCCGAAGATCCTCTCCTGAATTTTGGCGGAGTTCGAAGAAGTTTTTCCCGCGGCGCCGCGTCAGCCGCGGAGGAAGGCAAAGGGGAGGAGGAGAAAATCGGATGGTCCGGAAAAAAGGGAGGAGGAAAAGATCGGATGGTCCGGAGCAAAACCAGAGGCTGCCGATCCGACCTGCCCGTCTCCCGAGTACCGGCTCCGCGCGATCATAGTCGCGGACGCTTGGCCAAACATCCAGGATGGCGAAGCTGGGGGTGGCCCTGCGCAGCAACAGCCTCACCTTACCCCAAATCAGGTACCCGCCGCGTCCCCCCCTTCCCGGGCATCCCGGTTCTCCTGCTGCGCCCTAGAGGCGAGCCCGCGGTCGCTCCGTCCCGTTTCCAGTCTTCCCCGGAGACCGCGCGGCTGTCCTAGCTAAGGATCAGGGGCCCCATCCCCAATTTTAAGCCAAGCCAACCCTGAGGCATCAAGCCAAGCTTAATTTCCTGACTTCCTACTACCCCCAGCAAGCTAACCAGGTTTATTCTGCTTCCCTGTGGTTTCAAATCCGAACAGGATCTCTCTTGCGGGCGCTTTGCGACCCTTTCGCTATGGATTTCGGAGGGGCGCCCTCCAATTTAAGCTCCCCAATTAAAGAAACCCCGTTTCTACTTCCAGGGGAGCCCCTGTGGTCCGATCCACTCATCCCGGCAAATGTATCCCATTCTTAACGTTTTTTGGCACTCGGACATAGAGTAGTAAAGGGGGGGAGGGAATCCTCTGTTTGTTTCATCCCACAAGGAGGTGCTGCTTACTATAGGTCGGGGTCCCCAAACTTGGCAACTTTTAAGACTCATGGATTTTGTTTTTTTTATTTTTCTTATAAGTATCTATCTCATGTATTCAAAACTATATTTATTCTTATACCTGTATCTTGTAAGCGAGTGACAAATCAAATAAATACTAAAAAAAACACTAAATACCTCTGCTATAGGTTGGTCTCACAATTACAATATTTCCTTTTTAAGCAACAGGTTATTTTTTTTTTTTTTACCTAGCATGCTTTTTTTGGCCGGGGTGGGGGGAGCATTTTGAGGTTGTAAGTAAGCAGGTTCTTTTTATTTTGCTAAGTGATTGTTTCATTTTCTGTTTCCTATTTTTGTTAAACTGTTACTGACTTTCAGGACTCAGATATAACTCCCTCTAGCGGAGATTGAAGCTTGGTGCCTACCTGGAGATATCCATGTAGCCCTTTTAACAATTGTCCCAAGGTGTTTTTTCTGGAGGCAACTGGACTTCCTTTATTTTTTCTTTGAGGATGTTTCACTTCTCATCCAGGGAGCTTCTTCAGCTCTGACAGGATGGTAGGAATGGAAGGATTTATATTCCTTGCAGACAGCTGGTCATTTGCATCCTTTTAGAGGGTCCTTGAAGCACTTGGAGGTTTATTTATTTATTTATTTATTTATTTATTTATTTGATTTGCCAATTGTTTACAAGATAATAAGTATAAGTGTATACATAGTTGTGAATACATGAAATGGGTACATATAAGAAAAATAAAAGAAGAATAAGAGAAACAATAGGACAGGGACGGTAGGCACGTTGGTGCGCTTATGCACGCCCCCTACAGACCTCTTAGGAAAGGGGTGAGGTCAATAGTAGACAGTCTAAGGTTAAAGTTTTTGGGGTTTGGGGAAGAAACTACAGAGTCGGGTAGAGTATTCCAGACATTGACCACTCTATTGCTGAAGTCGTATTTCCTGCAATCAAGTTTGGTGCGGTTAACTTTGAGTTTGTATCTATTGTGTGCTCTTGTGTTGTTATGGTTGAAGCTGAAGTATTCATTGACAGGTAGGACATTGCAATGTATGTTTATCTGTGTCCTCAGGATCACCTGAGTAGTGCTCCTGGTTCTTGTGGTCTGCAATTTTTCCTCTGGAAATCCATTCCTACTCCCACACCATTCAAAGGGTGTTCATCCCAAATTGAATAGCTAAAAGTCTGTAGAGAAGTCTTTATATCTGAGGACACAGATAAACCTCCAAGTGCTTCAAGGACCCTCTAAAATGATGCAAATGACCAGCTGTCTGCAAGGAATATAAATCCTTCCATTCCCCACCATCCTGTCAGAGCTGAAGAAGCTTCTTGGATGAGAAGCGAAACATTTTCAAAAGAAAAAACAAAGAAAGTCTAGTTGCGTCTTGAAAAAGCACCTTTGGGGCAACCATGACCTGGATGACTGAGAATCTCTACAGTTTCTTGACAATTGTGTAATTGCTGTCTTTTGGATTTATAACCAGAATATAAAATGTATATGCCTCCTGACTCTCAGCAACTCTGGTTGGCTTATAAAATGATATAAAATATAAAAACAAGACCAATGGAAGCAACAAGAAACAAAAAGGGCAGAAAGGAAGCAGTGCTTTGCAATTGCCATTTTCTGGATTTGTTTCTCATTTTAAATTTCCCAGTCTGAGACCTGGGATTTTCTGATACTCCATTCAGGTATTAGCCAAGCCTAACCTTGCTTAGCTTTATCAGGAATGTTTTGTGTTGTGCTACCCCTTCAGTTATTACAGTATTACGGTTATCCTCATTCTTTATTTTATTGATGATGGTGTTATCCCTTCAGTCAAGTCCGATTCTTGGAGATTTTATGGGTCAGGTCTCTTCCAATCTTGCACGATTTCTTTGAGTTTTTCTGTACTCTATCTAGTGTCAGCTTTGATAGCATCCAGCCACCATGTTTTTTGATGGCCTGGTTTCTCTTTACAGCTAACTCCTCCAAACATAACTAGAATTCCCAATTATGGGAATTAACTCCAATGAATTCTCCACATATGATATGACCATGTGAGATATAATTAATAATTATTAAATGTATAGGCTTCCTGACTCCCAAAAACTTTAGGTGGTGTACAAATGATTTAAAACATAAAAAAGACAACAGAAATAACAACTAATAAAAAAAGAATAGAGATGAGAGAATAAGAAATTGGGTGGTATTTTGAAGTTTATAGTTGTTTGTTTGTTTGCTTGTATCCTGCCTTTATTATTTTTACAAATAACTCAAGGTAGTGAATGTATCCAACACACCTACCTCCTATTTTCCCCACAACAACAACAACCCTGTGAGTGGGGTTGGGCTGAGAGAGAGTGACTAGTCCAAAGTCACCCAGCTAGTTTTCATACCTAAGGCACAACTAGAACTCACTGTCTATGGGTTTCTAGCCTGTTGCCTTAACCATTAGACCAAACGGATATCTCCTCCATTTTGAAGAATTTCTGAATTGTGTTTCTTGGTTGAGTTTGTGTTGTACTTATAATTTTTGTGAAAAATTTCAAGGATAGCACTCAGTATTTCAATGTATTGGAATTAGGTCAACCCTCTTGGTCACTGCAACACAAGATCTTTGATTGCTTTGATTGGAAATCCCAAGAATCGCAGGCCCAGTCCTGCTGGAAGACACCAGATGATGTGGAGAAAGCAGAACCAGATCCTAGAAACTCCGATCCTTTACTGATTGTCTGTATTCTTTCTGAGCTGAAATCTGGAACCTCAATAGAGCTTCTATGTGCAGAGGCAGCTTCCCTCTGAATCTCACATTCTAGAACAGTGGTTTTCAATCTGTGGTCCACAGACCACAGATCATCCCAGGGGGGCCCGTGAATATTTGATGCAGTCTAGTGCTTTAAACCTTGAATTCAGTCTTGGGGGTCGGTGGCATTGGTCCATGGCCACAAAAGGTATTTAAAAGTGGGTCCATGGTGAAGAAAAAGGGTTGTAGAGCACTGTTTCTAAACTTTTAACAGCTTTCACATGATTGGACTTCAACTCCCAGAACTCTACAGCCAGCTTAAAGTCCAGATATCTTAAAGTTGCCAAGATAAATGCTGTTCACAGGAGAAGAAGGCTGTTAATTCATTCCTTGTGGATGTCAGCCTTCAAGAATCCTTTCTGGCTGCCATAGAGATTGTGGGGGGAGGGTGCTGGAGGATGAAGTTGATAAACTTGGGGTGCTTACTTGATTATGCTTACTTGCTTACTGTGCAGATGTAGCCTCTTATCTTTCTGGGCCAAGGCTTCTTGAAGCTATGTTGTTGTCAACATTTAGAAATGGGGTGATCGATTTATTTTAATTATATCCCTGCTGTAGAGGATACAATCTATATAGCACTCCCTCCCCACAACAAACCTACAAGGTAGGTTGGATTAAATGAGAGGGATTAGCTCCTGAGTCCTCCACAGTGGCGGATTAAGGCTTACTGGTGCCCTAAGCACTGATAAATCGTGGTGCCCCCCCCCCTTTGTATATGCTGTACAAACAAAGCCATATTCTCAACTTTGTGGTGCCCCGTTTGGGGCTGGTGCCCTAAACCCGTGCTTAGTCTGCTTAATACGTCACTGGTCCTCCAGGAAGCTTCTCGGGTTAAAAGAGGATTCAAATGGGTCTCCCTGTTCTTTGTCCAGTAGCTTCATCCCTGGACCACCTTGCTTGTGGGGGTTGAGCAGAAGGGGCCAGCCCAAAGTCACCCAAGATGCTTCTGTGGCTGAGGGGAGACTCGAACCCAAGCCACTCCACCTACTTTTAGCCCACCACATTCACACACACTTAACTCTCATTGGATTAGATCATCCTTTAGTTTAAGCCATTAGAGCAGTGTTTCTCAGTTTTTGCAACGATAAAATAGGTGGACTCCAACTCCCAGAATTCTCCCATGCTCGCTGGAGATTTCTGGGAATTGAAGACCATGAGTCTTAAAGTTGAGAGACATTGCATTAAGGTTTTCCCATTCAACCACAAACCACTTCTTGCTATGCGTGGTTTAATTTTAGATCACAATCGTTTTACGGTTTTACATGCAAGCTTGTGGAGATACCTGGAGGCGATGCGCATCGGCATATAAAATCTGACTTTTTATTGGTTCCCCAGCGTGGCATGCTTGGAGCTTGCAAAAAAATTGAGGAGCTCTGACAAGTCAGAGCCTGTATCACCACACACAACCCCAGACAGAAAAAATGATGGCAGGTATTGAATCCCAACTCCCAGAGGTTTCAGCTTTCACTAAAGAAGATTACTCAGAACTCTGTTGTTTCAGTACTTTTTACTCAGAGAGTTATTATTTCTTCAGCACAATTGCTCTGAGGGAAATTCGGCTGACGGAATTCTCTCTCATCAGGAAAGAAATGCCAAGCTGACAGAAAGAAGAAGCTTGTTTAACGTGATTTAAAATACAGAGAGTCCTTGACTTGCGACCACAATTGAGCCCACAATTTCTGTTGCTAAGCAAGACAGGTGTTAAGTGAATTTTTCCTCAATTTATGACCTTTTTTGCCACAGTTGTTAAGTGAATATGGCTTCCCCATTGACTTTGCTTGTCAGAAAGTTGCAAAAGGGGATAACATGATGCCAGGACACTGCAACCGTTATAAATATGAGACAATTGCCAAAAATCCGAATTTTGATCACATGGCCATGGTCATAAGTGTGAAAAATGATCATCACTTTTTTCAGTGCTGTTGGAACTTGGGATGATCACTAAATAAACTATAGTTAAGTCGAGGACTACCCGTATTGATTTAATATTTAACTTTAAATGTACAGATTTATTTTATATGTAGATGTTTTGTTTTCTTAAGCTGGAAAACTGTATAAACATACACACACTCTCTGTAGACACAGCTTAGTTTCTTCTGCTTGGCTCAGACTTAGAAATCTCAAGACTGATGACTCATGTAAGGATTGTATGTGTGTGTGTGTGAGAGAGAGAGAGGAGGGGAGGGGCACGGGTTCAATAATGAAGGAGTGAAGTGCTCCTCTCATATTTTGTGTCATATTTTTCTGTAATATTTTTTGAGTTTTTATTCTAGCATGGGATCACTTGATGGTGTTTCATCCAGTTATAGGCCCCATCCAACCCAGATTGGTTTTTCAAGATCAAACAAGATCAAACTTGGCAACTTTAAGACTTGTGGACTTCAACTCCCAGAATTCTCCAGCCAGCATAGCAAGTTGCAGAATTCTGGGAGTTGAAGTCCACAAGTCTTAAAGTTGCCAAGTTTGTGGACCCCTGATCTAGACTCTAGAGATTGTCTTCTGTTGGGCTTTGGAAATAAGAATCCGGTTGCAATAAACCTTCCCCAGTGTGGTAACCATCCAAAGTAGGTTGGGAATTATGGTAGTCGAAATCCATTATATTTTAAGGGCATGAGACTGGAGAGAAGTGCAGCAGACTTGTTTAAACCTTTCATGTGCATCAGAGGATCCAACTACTATGCTGCTTGTGTGTTTTATGTGTGTGTGTGTCTTTCTCATCTCATTTTTTCCTCACAACAATAATCCTGTAAGGTAAGCATGACTGAGAAAAAATGAGAGGTTCAAAGTCATTCCATTCAGTGAAACGGACTCCTTTTATTTATTTATTTATTTATTGACTCCTTTATTTTGTGTGAATTGCTTGCTCTCAATTTTTTAATAGTCAGAATGTAGCATTTAAAACCAGAATCGTAGAGTCCTTAGCAATAACCTTTTTTTTGTTCCACAGAAAGATAGCAGCAAAAGCAATGACATCCTTTTTCATTCTTTATTCCCTGGAAAAATTCAGGTCCTTTTTTAACTCTTTAAATTAGGGCCTTTTTAAAACTAAATGAGATGAGTTTTAGAATTGTAAACAATTTAAAAATAACCTTCAATATACAAGTGGTTGAAATCCATAGCTCAGTTACAAGAGATAGCACTATAGCTGATACAGCCAGATGTTTCATTATAGTATATGATGCTATGTTATCCATGCCTTATCTATTTTTGGAGAGATATGTGATGTCCCTGCATTGTGGAACAGGGTTATCTATTGTCCTGAGTTCAGGGGAAAGGAAGTAGATGCCTCATTTATTGTATAACCTTCCATTACTGATAGCACCCACTTTGGCTGCTATCAGTAATGGAAGGTTCCAACTCTTTCTGCTCATTTTGACCCTGTGATGGAAAAACACAACTAAACCAGGATTGCCAGGATGTGTTGAGGCTGATTTAAATGCAGCTCTGGACAAGCTGGACCTTAACTCCCATTGGGAGCCGTTTGGCTGAACCTGTAGCTATGGCAGCTGGAAATGGTCGGAGTAGTTATTTAACACTGTCTAGCACAGGGGTGACAAACTGGGTTTCTTCGAGGGCCAGATCAGCATGGTGGTTCTCCACGGGCTGGTGGGAAGCGGGGCGGGGAGGAAGGAAGAAAGTATGGATGCTTCCTGCAGCACCCTGCTGGCCAAAACAGGGCATGGGGAGGCCACGCGCAGGCCCCCAGCCAGGGGTGGGATTATAGTGGTTCGGACCGGTTCGAGCGAACCGGTAGTTGCAGTGAGCATTTGGCCCCACTCACCCACCCCTGCTCTTTCCTGTGCTTTATTTCGTTGTTTTAAAGCACAGCTGATTCATGTGGCAAAGCAGTTCGCTGTGCCTCTGCTGTTTTACTCACAGGGGCTGTAGTAAAAGGTCAGTGTTAGCGTTGAAAATGGGCTTTTTAAAATGCGGAGCATGCACACAGAGGGCACGTTTGGCGCGTGCTGACCAAACCGGTTGTTACACCAGTTGAAATCGCACCATTGCCCCCAGGACCCCGTTTTCAGCCTCCACAGCCCCCTGCAGCACTTTGCCAACCAAAAACGAGCTGCAGGGGAGCTCTGCCCCCCCACTCCCTGTTTTGGCTGTCAGAGGCACTGCGGGCCAGTCCTTTGATATTTCCGGGCCAGTCCCACAGGCCAGATCTAAGCACTCTTGAGTTTGATACCCCTAGTCTAGAACAATGCTTTTAAGATGGCTGGACTTCAGCTCCCAGAATTGCTGGCTGGGGATTTCTGGGAGTTGAAGTCCACCCATCTTAAAAGTCCCCAAGGTTGGGAAACGCTGCTCTGGGAGGAGACTAGAGTGCTTCTTTGATCAGACTTAATTGCCAAGCGAGCCAGTTGGCGGAACATGGTAGCTCTGTAAATGAAGCTGTGCATCCAGACCACAGCCAAACTTCCTTCGGGAACAAACCCCTTGGGGCTTGCCAGAGGATCTCAGGAATGTGGAAGCCACCCAACTGGGTGGATTTGTGTTTCAGATCCTGTTTTGCAAAGCATCTCAAGCACTCATCCAACACTTGGCAATTTCCAGTTAATAAGCATTCCATCTTCCAAATTATTCAGAGGCCGGATTTCTTTTATCCCCTTTATTTGTGTGGCATTGTTGATATATTTATGCTTGTAATCATGACGTGGTCTTTTTGTTTTTTTTAATTACAACTTTTTAATATTTGATATTGCTCTTCCTTAAATTGTATATTTGCACCATGAATATCTAATTGGGAAGTTCCACCACTGGTTGTCCTGGACTTACAGCCGTTCATTTAGCGACTGTTGAAAGTTACAACTGCGCTGAAAAAGGGGCTTACAAATGACATATAGGGTTTCCTGCCTGAGTAGTGGGTTGGACTAGAAGACCTCCAAGTTCCCTTCCAGTTCTGTTATTCTGTTAACCAGCCCTTGCACTTATGACTGCCAGAACATCCCTATAGTCACTTCATCAAAATTTGTGCTCTTGGCAACCGCTATGTATTTTGAATTCTTTATTGTCATTGTATGCATATACACAGTATACATGCAACAAAATTCACATAACACCCAGAGACCAGACCCAACACGCACGCACACACAACAATCCTCAAACATACCCCCATCCGCCAAAATTCCCTGCCCCCTAAAAACACACAAGCATCCACACAACAGACCAAGTAATACTGTCCAACAGCTCACTGATGGTGGTCCTTAAGTTCATTGTTAAGTGCAATTATAGCTCTGGGGTAAAAACTGTTCAGAAAACATGTGGTCCGAGTTTTAATTGTCCTGTATCTTCTGCCAGAAGGCAACAGTTCACAAAGATTGTAAGCAGGATGGGAAGAGTTTCTGAGAATGTTGTGCAACTTCCCCAAACAGCGAGATGCAAAGATGTCATCCAGGGCTGGTAGCTGGAGCCTGATGATATTCTGGGCAGTTTTAATTATTCTCTGTAGAGCTTTAAAATGTATTTAACAGATAACAGATAATCAGAGTTGGAAGGGACCTTGTAGGCCATCTAGTCCAACCCCCCGCCCAAGCGGGAGACCCTACACCATTTCTGACAAATGGCAGTCCAATCTCTTCTTGAAAGTCTCAAGTGATGAAGCTCCCACAACATCCGAGGGCAAGCTGTTCCATTGGTTGATTATTCTCACTGTCAGAAAGTTTCTCCTTATTTCCAGGTTAAATCTCTCCTTGTTCAGTTTCCATCCATTATTCCTTATTTGGCCTTTGAGTGCTTTAGAAAATAGCTTGACCCCCTCCCTCCCTGTGGCAGCCCCTCAAATATTGGAAGATTGCTATCATGTCTCCCCTGGTCCTTCTCTTCACTAGACTAGACTAGACTAGCCATGCCCAGTTCCTGTAACCGTTCTTCATATGTTTTAGTCTCCAGTTTCCTAATCATCCTGGTTGCTCTTCTCTGTACTTTTTCTAGAGTCTCAACATCTTTTTTATAATGTGGTGACCAAAACTGGATGCAGTATTCTAGGTGTGGTCTTACTAAGGCTTTATAGAGTGGTATTAGTACCTCACTTGATTTACAATGGTTGCAGCAACCTGGGGTCATCTGAGTGTCATTTATGATTTTCCCAGCTGACTTCCGACAAGCAAAGTCAATGGAGCAAGTCAGATGTGTTTAACGACAGTGTGATTCACTTAAACAATTGTGGTGATAAGCCAAGGACTACCTATAGTGAACATTATACCTGCAGAACAAAATTTCCCCTTATAGTCCTTCTTTGTTGCTTGCTTTTTACAAGGTAGACTGCTCCATACATAGATATTCCAGTTGGCTATTATGGTTATTTAGCTAACATAGATCAACAACAATAACATTTTTGCTTCATGGGGGTCTGTTGACTTTGACTAAATCAGCAGATTTGGCATCCCTAAGAATATGTGATTTAATAAAGGTAAAGGTTTCCCATGTCCAGTCATATCTGGCAGTGTTCAATAGGCCAGATGAAAAATTCATCTAAACCAAAGGGAATGATCATTCCTTCTTAATCCAAAACAACTGGTAGTCGGAGGTAGACTATTCCTGAGCATGGAGGTTCCCTAGACTAATTGCTGTTTTATGCTTTATTGAGAGTTAAAGGCCATGCCAAGTTGCACCCAAGTTGCAGTAGTTTTCCATTCTTGTCATCTGCTTGGCAGCCAAGATCTCAGGTTTTTGTATTGGGGCAGGGCAACTTATGAATCCACAGTTAATAGATGGTACGATAATTGCTTTGGATTAATGACAGGCCGATGAGAAACTGCTTGATGCAGAGGATCCAAAGCCAAGCAAAACCAAACCGAATGAGGGCAGAAAGAAGGAGCTTCTCTTTTTCACCGCCGTAAAACTTTTATCTTCGCTATTTCAGCAGCACCGTTCAATTCGGGGTGTCTTATTTTTTTTTATCGTTATCCAGGTGATGGCCTTTTAAGACTCGGTTAGGAATTCTGCTCTCTCGTTATTTAATGTGTTTTAACATATTTCTGCGGCCCTTCCCTCATTCTTGAAGGCTCTTGTTCACAATAGCACCTGAGCCTTAGGGGGAATCATCTGTGTAATGGGCGCAGTGGAAGCTGCTCTCTTTGGGGATGATGGTGACAGGCAGTTACTCACCGGAATGACTCCGGATGAGGAAGGTTGGTCCCCACCTGTGGCTGGAGGTGAGGGAGGAGCGAATGACAACAGCTGACTGAATCTTGTTCTTCTCCCAGCTGCATCCCTGACATGTCCGGAAAAAACCGAAAGAGCAAAAGGAAGATGTCAGAGCAGAAAAAATCCTACAGCCTGGAAGAGTTTGTCGCCGAGGATCTCCGAAATAAACACAATGCACTTTTGACTCGGTGAGTTTGGGTAGCCCTTGCAGAGAAGACCCCTGCCCAATTAAATCAGATTGGAAAACCCATTAATGCCAGCTACTCCATTCTGGCTGGGGAAAATGGGCATTGTAGTCCGGCCATGGATTACTGCTCTGTGGGGAGGAAAAGTAGGATGAGTAGTGTGGATGATCTCTCTAGTCCAACTTGGAGAAATCCATTTAAGCCAGTTATTAGATTAATCTTTGCTGGATTTATATGAGACACAGAAAATATACTGTACTATTGAAAGGCCTGAGTTTACAGTCTAGATAAGCCATAACTGACCTAGAAATAGGGAGAATTTTCCTGATCGTGAGAGCAACTTTTCAGTGGCTTGAGATTTTCAGTCATCCATGTTATGGTTGCCCCAAATGTGCTTTTTCAAGTGGCAGCTGGACTTTGTTTTTTCTTTAAGACATTTCGCTTTTCATCCAAGAAACTTCAGAAGTGAAGAAGCTTCTAAGATAAGAAATGAAACATCTTCAAGGAAAAACAAAGTCCAGTTGCCTTTTGGAAAAGCACTTTTGGGGATTCCATCACTGGAGGTTTTTAAGAATAGATTTGTCCTGAAGCATACAGGTTCTCCTGCTTAAGCAGGGGGTTGGACTAGAAGACCTCCAGGGTCCCTTCCAACTCTGTTATTCTGTTAAAATCAACCAAGCTTAATGTGCTATGTGCATGTAACTGCTGGACCGATCAAAAGATATTGCGTGAACAAAGCAGGTTTGTTGAAACTTGCTTGGTATCTTCCACTTTTAAGATTGTTCTGAACAATTACGGATTTGATAAGTAAATAAATATCAGTTGATCCATTTGGTTTCTACCTCTGCTTTTAGATCCAAAACATACGATGCGTCTGTCTCCAAAGAGGTTGAGAAGGAAACCGTTTCTATCCAGAGAAGGACTTCTGTCTCTGATGTAAGTTTAGGGTAGGTGAAGTTTCCAAGGGCTGGCCCCAAGGATGATATAACTATCCCGATTCTAACTTCGCTTAGAGGTGTTGATTTCCCTGCCTAGATTTTCCAATCCACAAGGGCCAGTTTTGTGCATCAAGTATGGAGAACAGAGGCTGGATTTGGAGAGGCAGGTGTCCTGTCTCCCTGGCAGCTTTTTCAGGTGACGCTGAGGTTGGTGGTATTCAAGATGCCGCAGATTTAAGTCTTGGGAACTTCAGCTTCTACACTACGGCTGACTTATCTACTGCCATTTGGGGGCAGCCCTGGCTCACCATTGCATTATTTTGGGTCTGCCTCTAGGTAGTCCTCGCTTAACAAGCACAACTGAGCCTGGAATTTTGGTTGTAAGTCATTGTGGTCATTAAGTGGGTCACCATGTGACCTGACTCAATTTTACAACAGTTTTTATAGCTGTCATAAAATGAGTCATCATGGTCATTAAGCAAATAATTGTTAGGTGAGCCGCATGGTCATTAAGTAAGTTTTTGCCTGAAACTGCCAGAAACCCAGCAAAATAAATGTTGCAAACCATGGTCATGTGACCATAGGATGCTGCAACCAGTTGTAAATTCAGGCCAGTTGGGAAGCATCCAAAGTGTAATCATGTGATTGTAGTGGGTGGGGCAGTCATAACTTCAAGGACATGTCATAAATAAACTTTTTTGAGTCCATTATAACTTTGAATGATCATTAAATGATTGGACATTAAGCGAGGGTTATTTCTATCTGGAAGAACCTACCTTCTACCAAAGATTAACGTACAAAAACCTAGCAGGAGCTATTCTTAGATTTGTTATCTGTGCTAGAGTAAACTTATTTCGCAGGAGATTTTCATGGTCATGGAATTTTAATGTTTTCCTTCAACCCCCTTTTTTCTGAAAATTTATAACTTTATCAGCGCCTTAAAATTTTCAGTGAAGATTGCTTAAATTTTTCTTGCTATATGGAAATGTCTTTTGCAACTCAAGGGTCTTGAGGGTAGGAATACATTTAAATCTGGAATACATTTAAATCCAGATGATGACTACACGAAAATACACCCAGTTCTATGCTGCCACTTAGTGGGCATTTTGGATTTTGCTGGCGATAATGAAATCTTGCCTTCCTCTTGAGTATTTTAGTAGAATTACTCTACTTTGCAGGTTGCTTGTGGTGAAAAACATTTCCAAAAGCTGTTGTAAACTCACTGTTTAGTGTAGACTAGGGGTGACATGATAGCAGTGTTCCGATATCTCAGGGGCTGCCACAAAGAAGAGGGAGTCAAGCTATTCTCCAAATCACCGGAGGGAAGGACAAGAAGCAATGGGTGGAAACTAATCAAGGAGAGAAGCAACCTAGAACTAAGGAGACATTTCCTGACAGTTAGAACAATTAATCAGTGGAACAACTTGCATCTCCAGAAGTTGTGAATGCTCCAACACTGGAAGTTTTTAAAAAGATGTTGGATAATCATTTGTCCTGCCTAACCAGAGGGTTGGACTAGAAGACCTCCAAGGTCCCTTCCAACTCTGTTATTCTATTCTATTCTATTCTATTCTATTCTATTCTATTCTATTCTATTCTATTCTATTCTATTCTATTCTATTCTATTCTATTCTATTCTATTTAAGATACTTGTGCCATTATGGATATATCATGATATCTTCAGACCTTTTCCCTCACCCCAAAATTTTGCAAGAAGTCTATTGCTGCTCTCTATCTAGGCTGAAGTTAAGTAGGGCATTCTCACATGAATTTTCTCTGTTATACCCTATAGGGATTCTATTATGCTGCAGGATTTCTGTGCAACACCAAACCATGGTTCAACCTCCTTCCACAAGTTATTTTCAGGACACTTTCTTTGCTGGTCTGGTCATCTTGTCTGGGGATGTATCTTTGGTCACTGCCCATGTTTTCTAGAATCATCTAAGTCTCACTGACCTTCTTCATTCTTAAGATACAGCATCTTAGAAAATGTCCATCTTGAGCCTCCTTCAGATTTGTGATTCCACCCACTGCCGGCCTAGCTATATTCCATTCATCAGTCAAAGATGTCCTAGGATCATATAGCTTTAAAAATAGAGAAGTTCGGGAATGACAGAATTGGAACGTGCCCCATGGGATTCTTTTCACGCATTTTCACAATTTAACTCTGCTTCAGTTTAGGAATCTATATATATCAAAGTGACATGCATGAGTGAAACACGCATCATCACAAAATCTCCAGAACCGTAAAGCCCACAAACTTGAAATTTGGCACTATGTTCCTCTTGGCTTCTAGGTGCTCATTAAGAAAGGATTTTTCGAAATGACCATCAGAGCATTAGTATTTTGTATATTATTATTAACACGCTCTGATGCTAAGGAGTTCTACTCTCCCTCCCCACCTGAAAAGAAATCTGTTCGAAATGCAAAACACAAGCAGAGGAGAGGAGTTTTAGTTTCACAGCATCAAGCAGCTTTAGTACAGAACAGTTGACCTAAGCCACACCCAAGCTCCTTGCTGTCTCCTTCTTGCTCACACAGCAAATACTGTTTCAGTTTCCAAACAGCCCTCAACTCTCTTACACACGGACAGGACACTAGCCAGATGAATACCAATGGATGCTGGTAGGCAGAGGCAGAATTCCCACCCACCCCTTATTTTCCTCCCCACAAACAAAGCCTGATCACATAGTTTTGTAGCGAAGCACAGGTATCCAGCTAGTAACTGAATAATTGGCAAGATTTGTAAATTCTGCAGAGGGTGTGTGGGATACATTGAAATGAATGGAAGGGACTCAGAAGTGGGTTAGCAATATTAATAAGGTAATTTGCTGGATCTGAAATATCAGCAAAAACATTGATGCTTTATCCAAGCCTTCCTTTGCTATTATTGAATTTTGCAAAATTGACAAATCGCTTTGCAGATGGCATTTGTTTTGTTTTGGGTTTGTTTGTTTTTTAAAAGTTAAGCTCTGAAAATGTAATCGTTTTTCCCCTCTCAAGCTGACGAAACATGCCATGAATTTCCGCCGCGTCTTCAAAGATCTCTCTGAAGAGGAGGACCTCCTGGAAAGTAAGTGATTCCTGCAGGATGCCATTCCCATCTCTGTGGTTCTTAAAGTCTCTCGCATCAGGAAACATGCTATACAGGTAGTCCTCGACTTATGACTACAGTTGGGACCAGATTTCCCAGTGCTGAGCCAGGCAGTTGCTTAAGGGAATCATGCCTGGTTTTATGCCCATTTTTTTGTCCATGGTTGTTAAGCAAATCACATGGTCATTAAGCAAGAGAAATTTTGTGGACTTCCCTCATTGACTTTGTTTGTTGGATGCTGGCTGAGAAGCTTGCAAGTGATGATCACGTGATCCCTGGACACTGCAATAAATGCTGGTTGCCAAGGGGCCAAATTTTGTTCATGGGACTGTGGCAATGCTAGGACTGTTATAAGTGCAAGGACCGATTATAAGTCACTTTTTTTCAATACCGTTGCTACTTTGAACAGTCACTAAACCAGGGGTCTGCAACCTGCGGCTCTGGAGCCACATGCGGCTCTTTTGGCCCTCTGTGTGGCTCCCTGTTGGCTGATCTCACCACTGACTGGCCCCTTCCCTCCCCGTCGCTCCTCGCCTGGCCTGAAAAGGTAAGGATGATGGCAGGGGATGGAGACTTGCTCCATATTCCAGAGCAAGAGGTGACTGGGGTGAGAGTGAGTGATATTGAGTTGGCCACGCCCACCCAGTCATACTTGGTTGTTAAATTATTGGCTCCCGGTGTTTTCTTTTCTGTGGAAAACAGGTCCAAATGGCTCTTTGAGTGCTTAAGGTTGCAGACCCCTGCACTAAACAAATGATTATAAGTCAAGGACTACCTGTAACTCATGATGGACTGACTGTCATTTCCTGTAATACCGGAAGTGACGAAACGGGCCTATAATCTGTCCTGAAAAGCCTTGCAGAGGCTTTTTCCAAGCCTCTGGGAGGCCGAAAAAGGCCTCAAACCAGCTGAGCTGAAAAATCAGCTGTGAGGTGCAGTGCAGGTAAGGGGGGGATTGCATGTGCATGCACAGGGGGCGTGGAGAGGGGGGCGCATTGCATTCTGGGTGTTGGCATGCAAGTGTATGCGTTTCATCCATTCTTCAGGGAACTTCATAGAACATGTTAAAAGGAAGACATGGGTAGTTAGTTCTCTTTTCCAAGTCTGCATTTGCAGTATTTTATTAGGCTTTTTGTTATTAGTGTGAACTGTGCGTCTCTTTCTCTCTCTCTCTCTCTCTGTTTTTTTTGTACATTAACCCAGATTAAATCTTTCCCTACAGTAAGAATCTCAACCCTTTCAGGTAGTCAATACTGTTTTGTAGGCAGTAAAAAACAATCATACAAACTTTTTTTTAAAAAAAGAAAATGCATTGCTTGAGATCTCATTTTAGAACACAGCTCTCTCATAAGTTTTTAGCCTTTTTAAAATTTTATAAGTTTTAAAGAGATAACACTTTTAAAAAAAAGATTAAAAAGAGCCGTGGTGGCACAGTGATCTCAACCTCGTAGAATGAAGTAATTAGAGTCTAACTTTTTAAAAAAAATGCATTGTGAGATCTATCTGCCCACTGCCAGGAGTTCAATCCTGATCGGCTCAAGGTTGACTCAGCCTTTCATTCTTCCGAGGTCGGTAAAATGAGGTCACTGATTATTGGGGGAAATATGCTGACTCTGTAAACCGCTCAGGGAGGACTGTAAACACTATGGGGAGGTATATAAGTCTTAAGTGGCATTGCTAAATGCTATTGCTATATCTGCCTTTGGAAATCAACAGATGGAATTTAGTGATGTGGCAGGTGTAGCACACTGCCAATTCTCTCGTAATCGTTCTCATAGGCTTCCCACATCGGAATGATGGAAGATGTCTCCTTGTTCCTTCGCTCCTTATGTGGGATTTTTAAAATCAATCTTTTTTTTTATCCTAGCTACCAGTGGTGGGATTCAATTTTTTTTTTACTTCCGGTTCTGTGGGCATGGTGTGGTGGGTGTGGTGTGGTTTGGTGGGCGTGGCAGGAGAAGGATATACTGCAAAATCTCCACTTCCACTCCACTCCAGGGAGAAGGTTACTGCAAAATCCCCATTCCCTCCCCACCCCACTAACCTGCTTTCCAGCTCCGTTCTCCTGTGCAGGGCAACCAAAGAAGACCCAGCTGATCAGCTGGGACTTGGGAAGCAGAGAATAGATGGGTGCGGGGCCAGTCAGAGGTGGTATTTGCTGGTTCTCCGAACTACTCAAAATTTCCACTACCGGCTCTCCAGAACTGGTCAGAACCTGCTGAATACCACCTCTGCTAGCTACCAATCCATTGGTGGAAATAGTGCCCATCCTTCTGTTGACTCATTGTTTGTGTCCCAAAAGTAAAAACATATTGTACATTACAAGACATGGAAGACACAATTCATTTTAAGAAAGCAGTTAGGGGAGAGAATGGAAATTTGAGCTAGAAGTACTGGGTGGTGCCTGTGTCATGGATTTTATGAGTGAAGCAGTCATCACACTGATGGGATATAATGTCCTGGTAGATTCCCTCCCCAGGCTAGGGCAGCTTCTAATGTTCCTGAGTCGCCCATGATCCTCATTCATCCTTAATTCCTCATCTTGATTCACAGCATTTTCATGTGCCTGGCAACGAGAGATGCCTTATTATGGCCGCCTCTACGTCAAGAACAGTCATATCTGCTTCTACTGTAGCATGCTTCGACGGGAAGTTAAGGTAGGCCTTCCTGGGCTTTAGCAGATTAACCATAGTAGCACTGCTTAAAATGTTAAGCTAATACAAGTAGTCCAGTGGTGGGAATCAATTTTTTTTTACTACCGGTTCTGTGGGCGTTGCTTGGTGGGCATGGCAGGGGAAGGATACTGTAAAATCTGTATTCCCTCCCCACCCCACTAACCTGCTTTCCAGCTCCGTTCTCCTGTGCAGGGCAACTAAAGAAGACTCAGCCAATCAGCTGGGATTCAGGAGGCAGAGAATAGATGGGGGCGGGGCCAGCCAGAGGTGGTATTTGCTGGTTCTCCAAACTGCTCAAAATTTCCGCTACCGGTTCTCCAGAACCTGTCAGAACCTGCTGAATACCACCTCCGAAGTAGTCTTAGATTTGCAGCCATTCGAATTTACAACGGCCCTGAAAAAAGTGACTTGCAACCAGACCCCTCACCCTTGCCACCATCCAAGCGTCCCCATGATCACATTGGTATCCAAATTCGGGCTCTTGGCAACCTGCACGTACAGGTAGTCCTCAACTTACAGCAGCTCATTTAGTGACCATTCGAAGTTACAACGGCACTGAAAGAAGTGACTTACGGCCGGTTTTCACACTGACGACCATTGCAGTATCTCCAGGGTCAGGTGATCAAAATCTGGATGCTTGGCAACTGGCATGTATTTATGACAGCTGCAGTGTCCTGGGGGTCATGTTTTGCGATCCTTTTGCAACCTTCTGGCAAAGTCAATGGGGAAGCCAGACTCACTTCACACAACGGTGTGACTAACTTAATTACCACAGTGATTCTTGCTGCAGTGGCAAGAAGAATCATAAAATGGGGGCAAAACAAATGTCTCATTTAACAATGGAAATCAGGCTCAATTAGGGTCATAAGTCGAGGACTACCTGTATTTACGACAGTTCCAGCATCCTGAGGTCACATGATCACCATTTGCAACCACCTCAGCCAATCACTGACAAGCAGAGTTATCTTCTTCAAGATTCATCCAGCCCTAGACAGACTTGAGGGGCAGATGTGATCCTAGCTCCCACTCCAACCAGGGATGGGATTCTACCAGTTCAAACCGGTTCAGACGAACCGGATGTTTGTCAGGATTCTGGTAGTCACCCCCATTTAAATCGTGAATCGCGAGCCAAACTTCCAAAACTTAACAAGGATTTATTGGGAGTTAACATGCCGGCACTGCCTGGGTTTAACTGACTCTGAGGCATACAATTCATTGTCACCCTTGACCCTGGTTTTCCCTCCACCCCCTGGGTGTATTGTAGTTCATATTCTCCAGTGGGACACATCCATAGCCAAGAGTCATCAATCATGCTCTCCAGTTAGAATTTTGCGAGGCAGAAACTTCAGTCACCTAGTTACTATCTTTGAAAACATTTGTGGAATGCACTTTCAGTTTTGCAAGCGGCTGCACTGCTCCCCGCTCCCTTTCTGTTGGCAACTCTAAAAAGACCAGAGAAATATTTTATGCGTTGACAATGTTAAGTTTTCATCTGGTTTGCCCAACCGGTATTTCAACCGACCAGATGGCCCGGCCTACCCCTCCTCTCCCAGGAGTTTTCATGTGGCCCATCTTCGATGCAGGTAAGTACACGCGGAGGCTCTGGGAGGAGGAAAAACGGGCCTTCCGGAAGTCGAGAAACGGGCCTGTTTCTGGCTTCCGGTGGGCCTCCAGAGCCTGGGGGAGGCCATTTTCACCCTCCCAGAGGGCCAGGGGAAGCCTCCGGATCCTTGAGAAAGCAAAAAAACCGCCCTCCCGGAAGTTTCCAGAGGCCACGTCCACCATGGCCATGCCCATCCAGCAACCGGGCAGCGAACTGGTTGCTGGAATTTTTGAATCCCACCCCTGACTCCAACCCTTTTCACCTCTTTACTATGCTGGCTCTCTGCTTAGTCACGATGGCTTTCTGCCGTGTATAAAGGGTACAGTTGAGCCCCAAAAATTTCTGTTGTTAAGCAAGACAGTTGCCCCCATTTTGCGACTTTTCTTGCCCCAGTTGTTCAGGTGATCAATCCCTACAGTTATGAAGTTAGTAACCCGGTTGCTAACTGAATCTGGCTTCCCCATTGACTTTGCTTGTCGGAAGGTCGCAAAATGGGGATCATGTGACTCAGCGACATGGCAACCGTCATAAAGATGAGCCAGTTGCCAAGCGCCTGAATTTTGATCACCTGACCACAGAGATGCTGCAAAGGTTGTAAGTGTGAAAAACTTTACAGTCCCTTTTTCCCCCCCGTGCTGTTGTAACTTTGAACGGTCACTAAATGAATGGATGTAAGTTGAGGACTGCCTGTAAACCCATTTATAGTCATTTCCCCCCAATGTCTCATCAGGAACAATGAAGAGCCGATCCATGCCTCTGACTCTCTCTCTGTCCCACCATTTTCTCCGGGCAGGTTATCATTCCGGTGCTGAAAATCAGTGTCCTAAAGAAGGCCAACACAGCCTTGTTGGTACCCAACGCCATTTCCATCCGTACGACTGAAGGGGAGAAGGTAGGAAAAAACCTTAGTCGCAAAGATTACCTTGTCTGAATGGTAAAGCTAAAGACCAGACAAACTGAGTGACAGTTCTGGGTCAGGCCTTCTTTGGAAGACAAAATTCAGTGTTGTCTAGTCTTGGACTACAAGTTGCTGAGACCCCGGAAATGGTTTCATCCCAGTTCAGACTATTTCCGTCAGGGCCTGCTGCATAACACCGACAATCTCTCTCCTCATCAGGAAGCAAAGTGTGTCTGGTATGAGTGGCTTAGAAATAAAAAGAAAATAAAATGGCAATTAGGAAAAGAATGAGGAATATGTAAATATGCCATAGAGAAGATTGATGTGTAAGGATAAAAGATACTGATTTAGATAACAGATAATCAGAGTTGGAAGGGACCTTGTAGGTCATCTAGTCCAACCCCCTGCCCAAGTGGGAGATCCTACACCATTTCTGACAAATGGCAGTCCAATCTCTTCTCGAAAGTCTCAAATGATGGCGCTCCAACAACTTCTGAGGGCAAGGTGTTCCATTGGTTGATTGTTCTCACTATCAGAAAGTTTCTCCTTATTTCCAGGTTAAATCTCTCCTTGTTCAGTTTCCATCCATTATTCCTTGTCTGGCCTACAGGCGCTTTAGAAAATAGATTGAACCCTTCCTCTCTGTGGCAGCCCCTCAAATATTGGAAGACTGCTATCGTGTCTTCCCTGGTCCTTCTCTTTACTAGACTAGCCAAGCCCAGTTCCTGCAACCGTTCGTTGTATGTTTTAGCCTCCAGTCCCCGAATCATCCTGCTTGCTCTTCTCTGTACTTTTTCTAGAGTCTCAACATATTTTTTATAATATGGTGAACAGAACTGGATGCAGTACTCTAAGTGTGGTCTTACTAAGGCTTTATAGAGAGGTATTAGTACCTCCCTTGAACTTGAGTGTATCCCTCTGTTAATACATTTATTAATTTATTATTAATGAATTATAGCAAGAGTAAGATGTAATGGTAATAGAATAAATAACTACATATATTGAATAATGTAAGGGGATGTAAAAGATGTCTTGATGTTGACAACAATGTATAAAGTTTTATTTTATGTTTTTAAAATTTGAAAACTTAATAAAAAATATTTTTTTTTAAAAAAGGAAGCAAGGTGTGTTCTTTCTGACTGAATTTGCTTGTTTGCTACAATGTCCTGTTTGTCCTCTGCTCTCTATTGCAGTTTCTGTTTGGCTCCATCTGGTCACGGGAGAATGCCTACCAGCTCCTCCGCTCTGTTTGTAAACATCTTGAGGTAATTAAGCTCCAGACTGGAAATGTTGCTGCATAGCTGTCCCAGATTATTTTTGCAATCCTCCCCCATCCATCTCCACCCATCTAATCTCAATAGGCTCAGGGCAGTCAAGTGTGGCTTAATTGACTTCCTGCACCATCATCACAAGGTGTTAGAATCAAAATCAGAATAGAGTTGGAAGGGACCTTGGAGATCTTCCAGTCCAACTCCCTGCTCAAGTAGGAGACCCTATACAGGGCTGGGATTCTCCAGGTTTAACAGCCGGATCGGTGACTGCACATGGGGAGGCTCCTTTCTTGTCCCTACGCAGTTGATTCGCCCACAGGAAATTGAGCTGCCAACCTCAGCGGTGCGTAGGCCCAGCGTCTTACCACATGAGCCACCACGGCCCCTGAGGACTACCTGTAATTCACACAAAGATGCTTGTCATGATTTTTGCCTTGGTTTTCAGAATTATTAGGTAGTCTTGGATACTGTAAAGTGAGATTGTAAACTTTTTTAATACCCCAAGAAGTAAAATCAACTGTTGTTTCTGATATCTTAGCTCCAGTCTGTTAGACCAGACTACTCTTTCAATAGAATAGGGATAGGGATAGGGATAGGGATAGGGATAAGAATAGAATAGAATAGAATAGAATAGAATAGAATAGAATAGAATAGAATAGAATAGAATAGAATAGAACAGAACAGAACAGAATAGAATAGAATAGAATAGAAGAATAGAATAGAATAGAATAACAGAGTTGGAAGGGACCTTGGAGGTCTTCTAGTCCAACCCCCTGCTTAGGCAGGAAACCCTATACCATTTCAGACAAATGGTTGTCCAATCTCTTCTTAAAAACTTCAGTGTTGGAGCATTTACAACTTCTGGAGGCAAGTTGTTCCACTGATTAATTATTCTAGAGAATAGAGTAGAGTAGAGTAGAGTAGAGTAGAGTAGAGTAGAGTAGAGTAGAACAGAACAAAACAGATCAGATCAGGACAGAACAGAACAGAACAGAACAGAATTGGAAGGGATCTTGGAGATCTTCTAGTCCATCCCCCTGCTCAAGCAGGAAACCAGTGGTAGCTAACCTTTTTGGGCTCCTGTGCCAAAAGTTGCGCGCACGCACTTGTGTGCCAACACCCAGAATGCAATGTGCCCCCCCTCCCCATGTGCATGCATGCACATTCCCCCCCTTTCCTGCACTGCGCCTCATAGCTGCTTTTTCAACTGGTTTGAGGTCTTTTTCAGCCTCCCAGAGAGTTGGAAAACGCCTCTGCAAAGCTTTTCAGGTCGAATTATAGGCCCATTTTGTCACTTCCGGTATTACAGGGAGGCCAAAAAAGGCTTCAAACCAACTGAAAAAAATAATCAGCGGTGAGGCGCACGCATGTGCAGTGAGGTAAGTTTGCCTGCGGCTCGCGTGCCAGCACAAATGGGTCTGCATGCCACTTGTGGCACCTATGCCATAGGTTCGCCATCACGGCCCTATACCTTTTCTGACCAGTGGTTATCCAGTCTCTTCTTTAAAACTTCCAGCGTTGGAGCATTTACAACTTCTGGAGGCAATTTGTCCCACAGATTAATTGTTCTAACTGTCAGAAAATAATCTTCTTTCTCTTTGGTTGCTTCTAGGACAGCAATCAGAATAGCAGTCCAACTGCACCTTTCATCAGCTCAGACCATCTCCTGAAGGTACCCCTGGTATGTATGTTCAAGTCACAAATAATATAAACATCCTCTTTCACACATTTATGTTATTAGGATATAAATGGTTAGACTTTGTGTAAATCAGGAATGCAGAACCATTCTTTCAAGGGCCACATTGCTTCTAAATTATCTTGAAAAGCCTGCCTGGGCTACAAAAATCTAAGTGGCCATGAGGAGGCAGCAAAGTGTTCAAATATTTTTTTTTCCTACTTCTTTGCTTCCCTCTCTAGTTGTATCAGTTCTTGCAGCCCATATTTGATATAACCCCATGGCTCATGTATAGTACAGGTAGTCCTCAACTTACCACCGTAATGGAGCCTGCCCATCAAGGTTGTAAATCGTGACGGTCATAAAATGTGACCTATGTGACTGACTTGATTTTATGACCTTGTTTGTGGCAGTCGTTAAGTAAATCCTTAAATAAAGAATATGGTAGTAACAAGATCTCAGCTTTTTACTTTGCTATAATAATATAAACTAGCCATTTCTATAACATCATAGAACAGTGGTGGCTAACCTTTTGGGGCTCCTGTGCCAAAAACTGTGCATACGCTTGCACGCTCGCACTCGCGTGGCAGCACCCAGAAGGCAATGTGCACCTCCCCACACCCCTACACATACACGCGCAATGCCCCCCCCGCCTCAGCTGTGATCTCACAGCTGCGCCTCACAGCTGATTTTCGGTGGGTTTGAGGCCTTTTTCGGCTTCCCAAAGGCTTGAGGAAGGCTTCTGCAGGCTGCAGGCCGAAAACTAGGCCTGTTCATCACTTCCGGTATGTTCGGAAAAACAGGAAGTGACAAAACAGGGCTAGTTTTCAGCCTGCAAAGCTTGCAGACGCCTGAAGAAGCTTTCCTCAAGCCTTTGGGAGGCCGAAAAAGGCCTCAAATCCACCAAAAATCAGCTGTGAGGTGCACACATGCGCAGTGAGGTAAGTTTGCCTGCAGCTCGCGTGCCGGCACAAATGGCTCCGTGTGCCACAGGTTCGCCATCACAGTCATAGAACATAGAACAACAGAGTTAGAAGGTACCTTGGAGGTCATCTAGTCCAACCCCCTGCTCGAGCAGGAGAGTCTATTCCAAATATTAGCCGCCTTCTAGGATCAAAATCACAGCCTCCTGATTGTGAGGCGAGAGCTCCACCTCTAGGTCACGGCACTGGACACTGGGCATCAAACCTATCTAATCTGCAAAACCCAAAATCAACATTTCATTTTTTTCCACCACAAGTACAGAGTCCAAAAGCAGTTTCCAAGTAGAAACAAAACTAGTTGTGTTATTTAATCAAAGCAGTCAATTTGGCTATCTTCGCTAACTCTTTATCAGGTTATAAATACCTCCAAGGACCTGAAGAAGCTTCTTGGATGAGAAGCGAAACATCTTCAAAGAAAAACCAGAAAGTTCAGTTGCCTCTTGAAAAAGCACCTTTGGAGTACCCCCAAGGAGGTTCATTTTAACTTTGAATGGTTGCTAAGTGACCTATCACAAATTGAGGATTAGATATTCCTAGTACAGTCCAATCTTTCAGCGAAAAGCTTCTGGATTATTCTGAACACTCTAAAAAATGTCTTCCCCCAACCAATCCTCATTTCTTCTTTCTTTGTAGAACTCTAAGGAATCAGATGCAAATTACAACTTTCCAGAAAAAACAGGTGAGAAGCAAAACATCTTCAAGAAAAAAGCAAGTCCAGTTGCCTTTTGAAAAAGTATCTTTGGGATAACCGTGACCTGGATGACTGAAAATCTGCATAGACACTAAAATTCAAAGGCACCACTGTTCTCTTTAGTCTGCTTCTTCGGAGTCCAACTTTTGCTTCCATAGATTGTCACAGGGAAAGCAGTATAATTCCGATCTTTGTACACATATCGTAGCATCTGAATGGTCTTTTCCAAGCCCTTCATGGCTATCCTACCAAATGCTAATCTGTGGCAAATTTGGTCAACACACTATAAAAAAGATGTTGAGACTCTAGAAAAAGTACAGAGAAGAGCAACCAGGATGATTAAGGAGACTAAAACATATGAAGAACGGTTACAGGAACTGGGCATGGCTAGTCTGGTGAAGAGAAAGACCAGGGGAGACACGATAGCAGTGTTCTAATATTTGAGGGGCTGCCACAGAGAGGAAGGGGGTCAAGCTATTTTCCAAAGCACCTGAAGGCCAGACAAAGAATAATGGATGGAAACTGAACAAGGAGAGATTTAACCTGGAAATAAGGAGAAATTTTCTGACGGTGAGAAATATCAACCAATGGAACAGATGTTGCCTTCAGAAGTTTTGGGAGCTTCATCACTGGAGGCTTTCAAGAAGAGATTGGACTGCCATTTGTCAGAAATGGTGTAGGGTCTCCTGCTTGGGTGGAGGTGACTGGACTAGATGACCTACAAGGTCCCTTCCAACTCTGTTAATCTGTTCCTTTACTGCTGATCAGTGATTCTGAAAAACTCAAAACTACCCACCACTTTCATTGCCAATTCTCAGGCTGTGTGCTGACTGGTACTTGGGTTTGCTTCTTATTTAACAGATGTGGCAGACAGGATCCAGATACCCTATGAAACCTCTTACGAGGAGCAACAGCAGATGACAAAACAGCAAAGTAAGTAACCAATTCTTTTCAGTTTTGAGAATTGTGGATGGGCAAAACTGGTCTGGATTTCTCAGTACAGTGGACAATATTTGGGAAGTAGAGAGAATGTTCCTTTTTTTTAAAAAAAAACCTGCCTTCAAGAGCCACAGAGGGTATACTCATGGCTAAATGATAGGGGTGGGCTAAATTGGGGGCAAAGTCAAAAGAAATTTACTAGAAGAAATTCTAATAAATCAGGTTGCATGGGACTAATAAAGACGGAAGATGCCTATTTTAGCTTGTATTTTAAAACAAAAAGATTGCCCCACTGAAAATCAGTGGTTTGCTACAGAATTTCAGCCGCAGATCTTGGGACATGCAGTGCTGTAAAAAATGCATCCCGGCTGCCATCAATTGAACAAGTTTCTCCCAACTGAACAGTAATAACAATGGAGGGGAAATACCAACTGCCTTTAGATTAGTAATAGCAGAAGATCTGCAAACTGGAGTAATTCTGTAGATATACGTAGTCCTTGACTTATGACCAGAATTGGGACCAAAATTTCCATTGCTAAGCAAGGTGGTTGTTAAATGAGCCATGCTTGATTTTACAACCTTTTTGCCACAGTTAAGCAAATCAGTGCAATTGTTAAGTGAATGATGAAGTCATTAAGTGAATCTGGTGTCAGGGCTCCGACAATCCACCCCTATTCGAATCATGAGTCTCTAGCCGCATCTCTCAAAAAATAATTTATTAGGAGTGAGCTTGTCGGCATTACCTGTGTGCAGCCGACACTGAGACACAACATTCATCTCACCCTTGACCCTGGTCTTCCCCCCACCCCTGGATGTATATTCTCCAGTGGGACACATCCATAGCCAAGAGTCATCAATCATGCTCCCCAGTAATAATCTTGCGTGCCAGAAGCTTCAGCCACCTAGCAATTATCTAAGGTATGCATTACTCCCCCCCCCCACTCCCTTTCTGCTGACAACTCTAAAAAACAAGATAAATATTTTTGACTGGACATCTGGCTTGTCTCGTTGGTTTTGTTTATCAGAGCTGGCTGGGAAGGTCACAAGTATAAAGATCACAGGGCCCAGGAGGCTGCAACCATTGTAAATACATGCTGGTGCCAAGCACATAAATTTTGATCACATGACCGTGGGAACCAATGGTGCGATTCAAATAATTTAACAACCAGTTCGCCCAGGCTCAGGTTGGCTGTCATGGGAGGCATGTCCCATCCCTGTCCTCCAACCTCCTCTGCACATGTGGGACAAGCCTCCCACCATGGCCAACCTGACCCTGGGTGAACCGGTTGTTAAATTTCCCACCTCATCCCATTATCAAATCAAATCAAACGTTTATTGTCAATGCACAACATGCGTACAATGAAATTGAAAGTGGATGCTGGGTGCTGTGCTGCGCTGCAATGGAGAAACAGGAAACGGAACAGTCGGCACGAGGGAAGGAGGAGGAGCAGGGAGAAGAAAGAGGGAAAGCGGCCTTCTTCTTCCCTCGCAAACGGCCTTTGCCCATTTCTCCATTACAGTGCAGCCAACACCCAGGATCAGGGGTGGGATTCTACCAGTTCGCACCTATTCGCTAGAACCGGTTGTTAACATTCTGAGCAGTTCGGAGAACCGGTTGTTAGAAGAAATTACTGGCCTAATCCTGTAAGGAAGGCAGGAAGGAAACATTCTGGTGTTGCTTACAGAAACTGTCTCTCCGTTAACCCTTATTACATTCTTGGCAGGACTAGACTTCCTGTCTCTGGAACTTCTCTGGAGTTTTTTCCCCTTCCTTTGCTGGTACTTTGCTTGTGTGGAGTGACCATTCAAAGTTACAATTGCACTGAAAAAAGTGACATGACCATTTTTCACACTTACTGTTGCAGCATCTCCACAGTCATGAGAGGCCAGGCGAGGAGATGCGTGCCTCAATGTGAGTGATGTTGAGTTGGCCACGCCCAGCCAATAACATGACCACCAAGCCACGTCCACCCAGTCACATGACCACCAAGCCATGCCCACCAACTAAGCCATGCCCACAAAACTGGTTGTTAAAAAATTTGAATCCCACCCCTGCAGAGGATCCACTTTGATAACGCCGGATTTAACAGCTGGTTTGCCCAAAGTGGTGCAAACCAGCTGAATCCCACCCCTGGTGGAAACACAACCATGGTCATAAGTCCCTTTTTTCAGGGCTGTTGTAACTTTGAACGGTGGCTTAACAAATGGTTGTTACTTGAGGACTACTTGCATGCGTTGGTCAATTAATTCCCCTTTTGGTATTTAGCTCTATTCCTTGAGGTGCTGTTTGCAAACTGAGTAAAATTTCCCAATCATCCTGGTGTTGCTGTTGTTTTAATAAACAAGGATCTGGTTATCTTTGTCTCCATCTTGTAATGAACCGTGTTTAACTTTTTTTTGGCAGAGGCAGGGCAGACGATGAAGTCAGTAGGAAACCGGAGGATGCCACTGTGCCGTTTCAACACAATTATAATCATCTACCTCTTTTTGTGAGTGAACCTTAAAACCCTGCTGTTTGAAGGGGCTATCGAGGCCATCCAATCCAACCTTGATTTCTTGGTGCAGAAATCCAAATTTTCAGATAGAAAACTGCCTTAACTTCTTTCTGAACATCCAGCAAAGAAAAGCTCCCCACCTTATGGCTTAATTGGTTCAACTGTTGAACTGTTATACAACTAGGCAGAAGTTAGCTGGAATCTGTTTCTCTGCTATTTAAAGCGAGCCTCTGGAATGCTAGGAACAGATTTCCCGACAATCCGATTTTTATTTTTTAAAATATATGAATTGTGGGTAAAGGAATGAAGGAAAATGGTTCAATTTTTTTTTTATGCCACTCTTTTCACTATTGCAGTGACTGGACAGCTTTAAAAGGTTTTTTTTAAAAAAAGGAATGCAACATGATTAAAATGAAGAAAATTAAATAGAAGACTAAAACCCAATTTGCTCTGATGACTGTTATTCAAACTATTTTAGAGTCTGGCTCTTGTAGCTCTTTAGTACTACACTACAGCTTTCAGGGCTAAACTAGGAATAGTCTCAGATGTTACTTCTTTTCCCAATGCTGACTTTTGAACAAGCTTCGTTTGCGTCTCCCATAGGGTCATTCTCCTACTTTGTTCTTCGGGGTACATTGGTCTGCGTATCATCCAGCTGGAAGAACAGCTGACTTCCATGGGGGCTTGGCCTGAACTGGACCTTCAGCATCAGTGAGTGTTTTGTTTCTTAATATGTACAGAGTTAGACAATATTGTATACACAGCAACGGTCCCCCAACCTTCCTGGCTCCACGGACTGGCAGCAGAGGCAATAGTGACAGAATCAGAATAGAGCTGGAAGGGACCTTGGAGGTCTTCTAGTCCAGCCCCCTGCTCAAGCAGGAGAACCTAGTGCTATTTCAGATAAGTGACTGTCTAGAATCTTCTTAAAATCCTCCGGTGTTGGAGCGTCCACGATTTCTGGAGGCAAGCTGTTCCACTGGTTAATTGTCCTCACTGTTGGGAGTTTCTCCTCAATTCCAGGTTGCTTCTCTCCTTGATTAGTTTCCATCCATTGTTTCTTCTCCTGCCTTCTGGTACTTTGGAAAATAAATTGACTCCCTCTTCTTTGTGGCAGCCTCTCAAATACTGGAATATTACTATCATGTCCCCACTAGTCCTTCTTTTTTCTGGACTAACCAAATGCAAATCCTGCAGTCGTTCTTATGTTTCAGTCTCCAGGCCTTTAATCGTCTTAGTTGCTCTTCTTTACACGTTTTCCAAAGTCTCAACATCTTTTTGGTAATGCGGTGACCAAAGCTGGATGCAATATTCCAAATGTGGTCTTACTAAGGCTTTATAAAGTGGTACTAATTCTTTACGTGATTGGGATTCTATCCCTTTGTTCAGTGATGGCTAACCTTTTCAGCTTGGTGTGTCGAAAATCGGGAAAAAGTGTAGCCTTCCTCGGGTCATGTGTCACTTCAAGAAATATCAATAATTTGGTTTATGACGGACTGGGCTGGGGTGATCACACAGGGCTGTGAAACTCGTCTCCCTGGTCTCAGGGCTGCAGGTGCAGGATGTGGGGATCGGAAGGCCACCTTACAGGGCTGTGAACCTCATGGATCTCCTTTCCTCCTGTAGCGTTCCTGAGGTAATGAAACTGACAAACCTCAGTTTATGGCGGTTAAAACTGGTTCTCTGCTGCAAAGATCTTGCGGCAGCGGTGACACCACGCCTCCACGCAACAAGCAGGGAGCAGGGATTGGAGCAGAGCACAGGCAGCCTCTAAATGTGCAGGTTTTCCCCACACCAACAGGCGTGTCAGTCAAAGTGCCTCGGCGTGTCACAAGTGACACGTGTGTCATAGGTTAGCCATCACTGCCTTTGTTTATAAACCAAGGATTGTATTAGCTTTTTTGGCGGCGGCTGCACATTGCTGGCTCATATTCAAGTGAACATCCACTAGGACGCTAAGGTCCTTCTTGATCTCCACGGTCCTCAGGGAGGGGATGGTTTCACGCGTGCAACCTAGATCCCACGCATGCACAGATGAAGCTTTGTGCACTCACCTGCCGCACGCATGGCCCGGTTCCCAACAGACTATGGAGCGGTACCGGTCCACGGACCAGGGGTTGGGAACCTCCAATATACCTCAGAGTAAAATTCTGACTAGTGACTAAAAAACACTAGTATAGTCTCAAAAAATGGAATGAAGCTGATCATGTATCTAATACAAAAATACCATAGAAGGACTGTTCACTGTTCCAAACATTCCTTAAAATGGCCAAGTTGATACAGTGATTAAGGTATAAGGCTGGAATTTGGGAGACCGTAAGTTCTAGTCATGAATGGGTATGGAAACCAGTTGGGTGACCTTGAGCCAGTCCTTCTCTCTCAGCCCCAGGAAGGTAGCAATGGCAAATAACTTCTAAAATTGTAGGGACCAGTCCATGCAGTTGCCGGGAGTCAACACTGCTTCAAAGGCATCCCTCCCTCCCAGAGTTTTCAGAGATAATCTACTCCAGCCCATGTTTGATATAGAATCTGCTAAACCTTCATGCTACAGGTGGTACACGATTTACAACTGATAGTTTAATTATTGTTCAAAGTTAACAGTGGGCTTTAATGAAAGCTGCTTATAATTTGTCCTTGAAGTTATGACTGCCCCTCCCCATGGTCATATGATCACATTTTGGAAACTTGGATCCTGTTCATATTTATGACCAACTGCAGCATTCCATAGATATTTGACTGGGATTTGCGAATCGCAGAAAGCAGCACAAATCCATTGGATATGCTGGATTCACTTAATGACCACATGATTTGTTTAGCAACTATGTGATCCAATATATGATCATAGTGACTTACTTTATGACCTTCCTAAAACCGGTTGTAAAATTGTACCTCAGCTTACAATCGCAACAACCTATTGCCGAAATTCTACTTTACATTATGGTTGTAAGTTGCAATTCTAACCTTTGTTTGAGGACCTCCAGATTAGAGGAACATATCCTCTGCTATTGGATACTTGAACAGAACAGAATAAGAGAGTTGGTAGGACCTTGGAAGTCTTCTAGTCCAAGCAGGAGACCCTATACCATTTCAGACATATGGCTGTCCAACCTCTGTAAAAACTATAGCAATGGAGCTTCCGCAACTTCTGGAGGCAAGTTGTTCCACTGGTTAATAGTTCTCCTTAGATCTAGGTTGCTTTTGATTAGATTAGTTGACTTTTTCCTTTTAGAATAGAATAGAATTTTTTTATTGGTCAAACAAGCTACAAATAATGATCATAATCATAAATACATTCATCATCAATCATAAGATACAACTTTCCAACATTTCTCCCAATTAAATTTCACCCTGTTCATTTTGTCCCACGGTTCAATCCTGTGTAGATCTTTCTGAACCTTCTAAAGTGGCAGACACTCCTAGTTTTGTGTCATCCCTAAATAATCATCCACTTAATCCCATTATTCAGATCATTAGCAAATACGTTGGAAGCTAAAACAGAGTCCTGTGGCATCTCTCTTAACTGGTTTCCAATCTGATGTGGAAGCATTTGTACCGACTCTCTGGGTGTGGTCATTAGCCAGTTGTGAATCACTAGGAGCCTCTAGCCTACATTTTACCATTTTATTCATCAAAGCATCATGAGACACTTCGTTAAATGCTTTGCTGAAATCAAGGTACTCTGTGCCCAGAGCATTCTCCCTAGTAAGCTAATACTACCGTATTTATCGGCGTATAACACGCACTTTTTTCCCCCTGAAAATAGGGGGCAAATGATGTATGCGTGTTATACGCCGATATAATGTTAAGAAGCCTTCGGTGAATGCTGCTGGGATCGGGGATCAAGGACACAAATGAAAGAAGGGGAGGGAGGAAGCAACCGAAGCCTGTCCTTCTCTCTGGGTCAGCTCTGTCAGTCGCTCTCTCGCTCCTCCACCAGCACAGGAAGAAACTGCTTCAAAGAAGCGGGGCTTCCTGAAGCGCCCGTTCTCCCCCCCCCGCCCGCCCGCCCGCCCGCAGTGCTCCGTTCTGCCTGCCTGCCTGCCTTCGTTAATGGTTGAATCGGAACAGCTTCGGCTGAGTAAAAGAGGCGAATAGTTATTATTCTCAGCCGAAGCTGCTCCCAAACAACCAGAAACTAAGGCAGGCAGGCAGGCAGGCAGAATGGGACACTGTGGATTGAAGCGCGCGCGGGGGGTGGGAGTGGGGGTGAAACGGGCGCTTTCCTGAAATTTCCCTCTTAAAATGAAGATGCGTGTTATACGCCTGTGCGTGTTATACGCCGATAAATACGGTATTTCAAAAAGGGAGATAAGATTAATCGGGCATAATTTGTTTGTGACAAACTCATGCTGGCCCTTGCTAATTGCTGAGCTCCTTTACATATGTTCACAAGTATCACCGTCTAGTGTAGACATCCAATCTACTGGCCTATAATTTCCCAAATCATCCATCTTCTCTGGTTTGAAGCCAGGAACAACTTTTGTGCTCTTCTAGCCTTCTGGCAGGTGCCAATTTATCAGAATTTACAGCTGTCAGTCCAGTGATTTACCTTCAACAGATCCTTCAATACCCGCCTAGACAATGTTTGTTGATACACGGGATGATTCTCAGTTTCTGGACTTGTGTGTACAGGTAGTCCTTGATTTACGGTTCATTATTGAGCCCAATATTTCTGTTGCTAAGTGAGATGGTTGTTAAGTGAGTTTTGCCCAGTGGAGGGATTCAAATTTTTTTTTACTACCGGTTCTGTGGGCGTGGCTTTATGGGCGTAGCAGGGGACATGATCTGGAATAATGTCAGGTTTCCAAGTGACAAAATCCATTTTAAAAGAAAAAAGCAAAGTTTATTTTCCAAGAAAATTTCTTTTATTTAGGAAAGCATCAAACTGGCAAAGTCCGTGATAATTCCGGATCTGACACAACCCCTAGAAGTCACATTCTCCAACAGAAGTAATTCAATGTTGCTTGATGTCATAAATCTCCACCTCAAGGGGCCTAAGCACAGTCAGTTCGTTTTCCCACGGGAAGAAGAATCACCTAGCCTAAACAACTCTCTTTATCTCCACTCCTCCCCACTTAGGAATGTGGCAAGCCCAAAACCCTTCCCCCATGACCGCCAAAGAGAAAGTAAGAAAAAGAATATATACTAAGCCTAACTAAAATGGCTACACATATGTCTATTTCGGGCTTGACGGATACTGTAAAATATCCAGCCAGAGGGTTGGTGTTTGCCAGTTCTCCAAACTACTCAAAATTTCCACTACTGGTTCTCCAGAACTGGTCAGAACCTTTTGAATACCACCTCTGGTTTTGCCTCATTTTACGACCATTCTTGCCACAGTTGTTTAGTGAATCCCTGCAGTTGTTAAGTTAGTCACATAGTTGTTTAGGTGAATCTGCCTTCTCCATTGACTTTGCTTGTCAGAAGGTCGCAAAAGGTGATCACATGACCAGGGACACTGCAACAGTCCCCCCCCCCCAAAAAAACCGCCAGTTGCCGAGCATTTTGAATTTTAATCACATGACCACGGGAGTTGCTGCAACAGTTCTAAGTGTGAAAAAACCATCATAAGTCACATTTGTAAAATTTGTAATTTCAAACGGTCACTAAACCAATGGTTGTATCGTCCACGATCCCAGAAGCCATTCTGAGATAGCTCCTTGGGTTACTAGAAAGACGCTGCTACTGCTTGCTATCCATTCCTTTAATTATTGAATGGTTTTACCTCAAGGAAGTTTTTCTTATTTCCTTGAAGGAAGAATTAACGTGAGTTGTGAGGGTGGTGACACCTTCTCTTAGTCACCTTCAGTGTAGTTTCTTTCACCTTCAGCTAGCTCTTTCTTGTTCTATAACTATTGGCAGAGAGGAGGCATCTTCTCTGGTTTGTGTGACAAGGAGAGATGAAGATAGCCTGGAATGAAGACAGTCTCCATATTACATAATCTTGGCAGAGGAGGGCAAAACCATCCTCTCTCATTTCAAAATGTGCCTCTCTCTTATCAGCCTCTATCATAAGAACAAATGTGGACTGTTTTTTATCCTTAAGTCAACCCTCTTGTTAAAGTTTCTTTTCCACTGGGTTCCTATTTCAATTCCTCCTTCAAATCTGAGGCAATTGCTGACATGCCTCAATTTAAAATTATTTGTTTAGCCACCGTTCAAAGTTACAAATTTTTTCACACTTAATTTTTTTTTTTTTAGTTACAACCGATCCTTGCACTTATAACCATAGCAGCACCCCCAGGATTGTGTGATTAAATTTCAGGCACTTGGCAACCAGCCTGGATTTACCACAGTTGGCAGCATTCTGGGGTTATTTGATTGCCATTGGTGACCCTCCCAGCTGGCTTCTTACAAGCAAAGTCAATGGGGGAAATACAGATTTGGTTATCGATAGCCTGATTCACTTAACAGTTGCTATTTTTCAATTAATGACCATGAACAAAAAAGGTTGTAAAATCACTTAATAACCCCCTTACTTAGCAGTGGAAACTCTGGTCTCACTTGCGGTCATAAGGGGGCCTAAGACAACTGGCCATGGTCAACTCACTGCGGCCAAGTTGCCGCAGGACAACTCACCATGGGACAATTCAGTGCTTTTGTCAATTCATAAAGCATTCCTGTTTTGCTCTCAAGTTGCCATAAGAAGGAGGGGGAAGAAGAAAGAGGGACTCTGACAGCTGCATTAATAGTTTTATTCAAGTACTTTTATTATTGATGACCAAGTTTTCATCAAAATTATTGTATTTCTGGACTGACGTTTTTATTTTATTGATGGTTATGGTTTCATCAAAATTAAGTTAACTTTTGTATTTGTTGAATTGTCCCATGGCGAGTTGGCCAACTTGTTCCATTCCGTTTGCAAGTCGAGGACTAGTCGAGGAAGTAAGTCCCATTGAAGCCCTCAACTTTTCCCTAGTGCTGAACATAGGTGTAATTCTAAACTTCAACTCTTGACATTCCTCAGCACTAAAGATTAGTTTAAGATCTTGGAAACTGGTTTTTAGCAACATCTAGAGAGGGCCCAATCAGAGATGGATCTGCACTCCACTACTCAGCGATGCTATTCTAACAGAAGCAGAGAGTTAATATATTATAATATTAATTCTGTCAAAAAAGGGGCATCAGAAGTATCCATAAGGGAGTCGGTGGGGTTCAAAAAAATCAAGATTGCAGCTGTGACTACCTGACTGATGCCCCCTCCTTTTGTATGATATATGCAAAAAGGAGGCGGGGGGGCTTTGATTGTGTAGTTGTGGTCACTATCTCGACCTTTTTTCAGCCTCTTCCCTCTTGGATGCCTGAGAAGTATACAACTGTTTCGCAATCAAGGACCAGACTACAAAAAATGTTACGTACGTTTACATGTTTCTTAAATGAAGTCACATTAATTGATGAATGGTTAATTAGATTACTTCCCACGGATTTAATGACTTTTCTGTGCTTTAAATCAGCCTCAACCTTGGGAGCAAATTCGTATTGAGCGGGGAGCAGGATTATCTGGCTGCATTTTTTTGCAACTGATCTAAAGAGTTTACACTGAAATGACAGCTGACACGCAAATGTTTAGGAGAATATTTATCTCTCGGCCTCACTAGATAAACCAAACCATGAAATCAACTCCACAGGATGGATAAACCTACTTTTATGGAGTAGCACTATAGTAATAGCATCTTGAAAGTCTGATGATGCTGTATCTGTTCCTCTGATAGTTCAGCGAACTAGGGTGTTGTTTGTCTGAGCTGCTTCTGAACGTTACAAAAGGCCTCAGGCCCTAGGCAACTGAGCCTGCATATCTCTGTCAGGTCATCCCCCTTACTCTCTGCATCATTTTTTTTAACTTTAGCAAGTTCAAGATGTCTGGTCTTCAATTCCCAAAATTCCTCAGCCAGCAATATATAAAAGCAAAGTCCTTTCGTTCCCCCCCCCACCCCCCCAAAAAAAAAAAAACCTGTTTATCAAATCTAGAAGAAAACCTTGGGCTTCAATTGTACATTTTTTAAAAAAATATTTGAAATAAAATTATAAATCTGTTCTCAATGTTTATTAGCTTTCTTACAAGTCTTCCAAACATGATGGAAATACCTTCAGAATCAGATTGGTTAAATTTCCAACATATATTTGACATATCCTTATATGATAATTTATCAGTTGTTAAAATATACTGTAGGTAGCCCTTGACTGGCAACCATACATTGGGCATAAAGCAACCAGGCTGCATTTTGTTTGCATGCCATGATCATGTGATTGCATTTTACAAATGTTTTTGACAAAATCAGTCCATAGAAAAGCATGGGTTTGCTTAACAACCATGACATTGACTTAATGACTGCCATTAAAAAAGGTCATAAAATCAGGAGAGTCACGTGCCTGGCCCACTTTATGATCATCACAAGTTACGACCATGATGGGCAGGCTCTATTACAGTCATGTTATGAAGACTACCTGTATCAATGGTACATCTTATATATTAAAAATATATATTTTAAATTGTAATTCAATGAAAATGTCAAACCCTTTCTCTGCCTAGCCTCTCATTGCTTAAAGGATTAAGCTCTATCCAAAGCTGTTTGTCTATTGTCATACCATATTTAACATATTCATCTTCCATATTCATAGACATTTAAATTCACCTTTAGTACAGAAGTCCAATTGAAAATCAGTTTTCTTATTCATCAAAACAAAATACTTCTCATCCAATTTGAACCCCTATGTCAACTGAGCATAAGTAAACCATTGACAAATATGACCTTTTTTCTAGTTGTTTTTTGGTTTTTAATTTAGGGAGGTCTAAATTAGGTTTAAAGTTATTAAAGCTGAGAAATACTGCTCTACAATATCAGAATAAATACCAATAGCCATCACTATTGCGGCTTTTTTCGGAAATATGTGTAGGTTTGAAAAGGTGCTTTAGAAGTCAGCCTTCCTCGACCTGTGGGGCAAAAATAAAAATATAAGAGAAATTGGAACACCAAAGGCTTAGGTTACCATCTTCACCAGCTACCTTAAGGCAGAATTGCATCGAAGAGAAAGAATGCAGGGGCTGATTCTTACGCAATCTGATTTTTGTGCAAAAGTATCTGTTCACACCCGTATCACTTGCAAGTTTTGCTTGAACTCATGCCACCTTCTCCCAGTTGGCAGCTGCTGCACTAGTTATCTGGGAAGAACATCTAAGCTACAACCTCAACCTGCAACCATTTGGCTATTTCAGGAAATGAGCCTGAATTTTAGCCTACTTCACCTAGCTTGCTAGTTCTTTAAATCCCCACTGTTGGGCTTGACTTAAATAGGAAGATTCAAAATCCATTTAAGACTCTTGGGTACTTATGTGTAGGTCACATGCCCGCAGGCAATGTCTACAGTTTTACAAGCATCAACAGGTAGATGATGGAAAGATCAAAAGATAGTTGAGTGCACCAAAGATGTTTGGCAAAACCTGTAGCCAATCCACCCTTCTTGGGAAGGGAGCTTACCTGGTCATATAGAGGCTTCTCTCCTGAATGTAGAAGAGACTCCCTTTTCTACCGCAGTCTTTCTTGCAGAAATAACGAAATATTAAGCTAAGGAAAGGGTGGGATGGGTACTGTGATTGAGGAGGGAGAACAGTTATATACAGGTAGTCCTTGGCTTACAATCACAAATCAGAATCAGAATAGAACTGGAAGGAACCTTGAAGTCAATACAGACAATACTGCTACCCTACAAAAAGATCTTGACTATGTATCAGAGTGGTCAAACAAATGGCAACTTCAAATCTCAACAAATAAATGCTCTGTCCTACATATTGGCAAAAAAATCAGAAAATAAAATACAAGCTGAATAGCCAAGATCTTGTTGATGACCCAAGCTCTGTAAAGGACCTTGGAATACTCACCTCTAATGATCTAAGTGCTAGAGCCCACTGCAACTACATAGCCAAAAAGGCATTAAGAGTTGTTAACCTAATCCTACGTAGCTTTTTCTCTGGTAATATCACACTACTAACCAGAGCATACAAAACATTTGCTAGACCAATACTCGAATACAGTTCATCAGTCTGGAACCCTCATTACGTATCTGATATTAACACAATTGAGAAAGTCCAGAAATATTTCACAAGAAGAGTTCTCCACTCTTCTACTGTTTGTAGAATACCTTATGCCACCAGACTTGAAATTCTAGAACTAGAAAACCTTGAATTACGCCGTCTTCGGTCTGACTTAAGCATGGTATATAAAATCATACATTGCAATGTCCTACCTGTCAATGAATACTTCAGCTTCAACCATAACAAACACAAGAGCACACAATAGATACAAACTCAAAGTAAACCGCACCAAACTTGATTGCAGGAAATACGACTTCAGCAATAGAGTGGTCAATGTCTGGAATACTCTACCCGACTCTGTAGTCTCTTCCCAAACCCCAAAAACTTTAACCTTAGACTGTCTACTATTGACCTCACCCCTTTCCTAAGAGGTCTGTAGGGGGCGTGCATAAGCGCACCAACGTGCCTACCGTCCCTGTCCTATTGTTTCTCTTATTCTTTTATTTTTCTTATATGTACCCATTTCATGTATTCACAACTATGTATACACTTATACTTATTATCTTGTAAACAATTGGCAAATCAAATAAATAAATAAATAAATAAATATAATCCACCCTCCTGCTTAAACTGGAAATCCTATACCATGTCAGGTAAGTAATTGTCCAGTTTGCTTGCTGAGGAACTCTGGGAGTTGAAGTCCACAAGTCTTAAAGTTGCCAAGGTTGGAGACCTCTGATTTAGACTAGCCAAACCCAAATCCTTCAACAGTTTTTCATATGTTTTAGCCTCCAGGCCTTTAATCATCAGTTGCTCTTCTTTGCACTTTTCCCAAAGTCTCAATCTGAAACCAAAGTCTCAATTGAAACCAAAATTTTCGTTGCTTAATAAGGCAGTTGTTAAATGAGTTTTGACCCATTTTATGGCTTTCTTGCCACAGTTGCTAGGTATATCACTGCAGTTGTTAAGTTAGTAACCCGGTTGTTAAGTGAATCTGGCTTCCCCACTGACTTGTCTTGTCAGAAGGTCGCAAAAAACGACCAAGTGACCACAGGATCCTGTCCCTGTCATAAACACATGCAGTTGCCAAGGGTCCAAATTTTGATCACGTGACCATGGGGATGTTGCAATGGTTATAAGTTGAGGACTACCTTGACTTTTAGCAGACAATATTTGTAGCTCAGGCTTGAACCATGATGGAGTTCTTGGTGTTCTCTGAGCTTGGTTGTTTTGCTTGCAGATATATTTTTTCAGGGCATTGATCAAGTTACCTAGTCAAGTCCTGAAATGTCTGTAAATAAACCATGAAGCTCAGAGAGAATTAACGACTCCATAATTCACTTTTTTGAGCACTGTTTATATTTGGGTGGTAGGGAGGAAGTTGAGTGCTATGGAAATAAAGTGGTTAATTGCATGTGAAATGAAAACAAGAGATGCCTGCTCAATGCCTGTTAATATAGACCAGGTGTGTCAAACTCTATTTCACTGAGGGCCGCATCAGGATTGTGTTTGACCTCAAAGGGGGGTGGGGGGGCGTGGCCAGCTCGATGTCACTCATTGAGGCTTCATTTTTGGCTGCAACAGCTTTCTGCTGCCCTCTGCCAGCCAAAAGGGAGCTCGGGAGAGCAGTATGCGGCCTGCCTGAGCTTTTTTCCTCTGGCAGAGTCACTGTGGGCCTGCCCTTCACTGTTTCTACGGCGGGCCCGTGGGCCAGATCTAAGCACCTTGTGGGCCAGATCTGGCCCCCAGGCCTTGAGTTTGACACCCCTGATATAGACTATATACCAAAGGAAATGACCAGCATTAAATATATATTTTTTAAAATAAAAGTTTTTTATTTTTATTTTTTACACATCTCTTCACGTGAGCAACGTGATTCCAAATTACAGCATTTATACATAGTCATAATTACATTTTCAACTTTCTTATTTAATATCACATCAAATTATTATCCACTCCACTAATCTTTAAATAAATTTCCTTAGCATTAAAGAAATATGTTGAGAGGGTTAGGTCATCTAGAGATAATGAACAATAGTTAGGCTACAAACCAACTACATGAAGAAAAGGAACTACATGGGTAGGGAGAAAGGAGAAAGGAATAAGTTGTGGTTGGATGGAGTTGATGAAATCTTCAGAGAGATGGAAAACGATCAGCGGTATAAACTGTGGGCACTTTCAAGGAAGCAGATAGAGAAAATACTTCCAACTGTGACTTTTGAGTGGCACCACAAGGAAGAGCCTTTCTATGTAGAAATCCCTTCCTGCTTCTTGGGGAAGTCAATTTCACATAGTGGCTTAGAAGGAAAATATATTTATTTATGTTAGTGTTTGTTAAACAAAGAGCTTACAAAATCCACGCAGCTTCTGGTTGTTTTAATGCTCTTGTTCTTGCTTCAAGTTGGATAGTGCCAGCTGTTGGCTCAATCTCTCAGTGACTCAAAGCTGCGTTTCTTTTCTTGATGCCCGATGCACAACTGTGTCTAGATATGCTCTCCTGGTCCCTTTAGGCAATGATTGCAAGATTGAAAGGATGCGGCTACTTCTTTTCCTCCCTAATCACATAACGCCCCAAATAAAACAACAACAAAGTGCAAGGATTCATTTAGTGACGTTGATGATGGTTTGCGATGGATGGCTAAAAAGCGTAACTTCAATTTGGTTTTGGACAGTGGGAAAAATGGCTTGCGTTGAACATTGAATGACTGAGAGTCCATTTTGTTCTGTGCTCATCTGTGTTAGAACTGACCTGAAATTATTTACACAATATATTTAAATGAGTCAAATGCGATTATTGCATTGCGCAAATCTCCTAATCCAGTTAATTAATCCTGGCAAGTAGTCTGAGATGGCTTCGTTTTGGTCCAAATATCTGGGACTAAACTATTTGAGCTCAGGAAACAAAATTTTCAAATGTACAGATATACTGGTGGTCCTCAGCTTATGGCAACAACTGAGCCCAAAATTTCTGTTGTTAAGTGAAACATTTGCTAAGTGAGTTTTGCCCCCATTTTACGACTTTTCTTGCCACAGTTGTTAAGTGAATGAATCCCTGCAGTTGATAAGTTAGCAACCTGGTTGTTAAGTGAATCTGGCTTCCCCATTGACTTGCTTGTCAGAAGGTTGCAAAAGGGGATCATGTGATTCTGGGACATCGCAATCATCATAAGTATGAATCATGGGGATGCTGCAAAGGTCGTATCTCTGGAAAACTATTGTAAGTCGCTTTTTTCAGGCCCGTTAAAACTTTGAAAGGTCATTAAATGACCTGTTGTAAGTCGAGGATTACCTGTACACACACACACAGAGAGAGAGAGAGAGAGAGAGAGAGAGGCTGTAGAGTGCCTATCTGATCCTGTTGCTTGAATCCCATCCTGAAATACAGCCACACAAAAAGATGCTAAGTCTCTGAAATGTTTTAAACAACTTTTAAAAAACATACACCAAAAAAGCGCTCTTTTTTCCATGCATTTTTACTTGCAACATTTCCCTGTAAAAGAAGATGATAAAGGTGAAACACCTGTCTTTTAAGACACCTGTGTGTGTGGGGGGAAAACTCCTATATTTTCCCCTTCCTCCACCTTTTTTTTTTAAAGGCCAAGGAAGGTATGCTTTATCATTACATCTATCTAATAGTTTTCCATGCATATATTTGATATCACTGTCCTATCCTGGATGTCTTGTCATACGATAATAAGAATTTTTAAAAAGTCTTATCACTTGACGCAATATGTTACCTTTAGTCTAAATTAGGTCTCGTCACACTTCTTGAGCTGGAAAGGTGCTCATGGCCTTAGTAATCTGTTCTTATAATTTTTATTTTTCTTCCATTTAGATATAAAGGAAGCTGAAAAACAATCGTGTTCCAGGCATCTATGGAAGGTGATGCTGAAACTGAAATTTCTGTGACTGTTGTCTGCAACTGATCAAAACTTAAAGGAGATACAGAGCTTTCCTCAACGACTCAAGACCTACAACATTGATTCTGTTCGAGGTTATTATTTTTTCAACTTCTCTGGAAATAGAAGGGGGGTTTCCCCCCCCCAAGAAGTAAAGAATGTAGAAAGATGACTTTTAAAGGGTGCATGAGCCCCATGCAAGATTTGGAGACACCATGGATCTATCATGTGCCTTGAAAAGCCAAAATTTAGTAACTTTTTTACTCCTAACTTTTCCATGTAAGAGAAAATGGGAAAGTTGAAATACCTCTCTTTTAGTTTTTGTGTGGAAAAAAACCCTAGCTTTCCCTCTTCCTCTTCTTTTTAAAGGCCAGGGAAGGTATGTTTTATCATCTTGCACCCACATAATATTTTTGTAACTACCGTAACAGCATAAGGGGGTGGTTTAAGAGGCTTATGCTTTCACCGACAGCTTTACTGTTGACTCTACCTCCAAAGTTCAGAATATTGGGGTGTTATTAATTTTTAAACAAAGTGAGCCTCCAAGTTCAAATGTGATTTACCACAAAGTAGAAACTGTTAAGAGCTGAGCAGTGAAAGGGCTGGCCCTTCAAATCCTGCTTGAGGTAACCCGCTAGCATTTCAGATGGAGAAGAATGGTTGTGTTCCTGATGTGGACCTCTGAGGTCTAATGTTCAGGTGAAAATCTGTTAAAGATTGTTTTAAAACATCAGGATTTCCCCCTCTCCCCTTCCCTGCCCTTCCCCCACACCCAGACCAGCATTTTCAGGGACAAATTGGATTTTCATTCATGACAGATATCTTATTTTTGAAGTATCAATCGTTTGGGCATAAATTAAATCCAGTTATTTATAATGCAACGTAGCACTTCTCTTTTATTAAACTTGCTGGAATACATTACGTGAATAGCATTATGTTAAACAAACCAGATGGACACCCTTCATGCAGGTTATTTCTCTCATTTTACATCAATGTCTATATTGTGCAGCCAAAGTCATTACTGGTATATTATTTTTTTCTCTTTAAATCTCAATGTGGTTTAGAATTACTCCTAAGACACATACATTTTCAGGTAGAAAGATAAAGTGCCAATCATTTAAACATATAAAATAATAAGTGTGACATACAAAAGGATCAGTATGTTTTAAATTTTGTAACTTTAAGGTGTGTGGATTTCAACTTCAGCTTGGCTGGAGAATTCTGGGAGTTGAAGTCCACACATCTTAAATTACCAAATTTGAAAAACACTGTTATAAATCAAATGGAAGTATATATGAAGTATACATATAACCTTGTAGTAAGGATCATGACAAAAGAGGAGTGATCATTTTAATGATTATTATCCATTTCTTCTTTTGATCTTTTTTATCATGGCTCCATCCACTTAACAAAGAATAGATCTTGGTACGGTTTTAATCAGGATTGCAGTCTGAAAAACCCTTGCTGAAGAAAATCAAGTGAGTCAGAGGTGTGAAAGAGGTAACATTAATTAGTGAGCATTAAAAGGTTTAGAACAGACCAAAGCTTCCTTTGTGCTTGTACTGAAAACTACAAATGCCATGATTCTTGCTAGTGATTTTCAGCCTTCATGATTCTTGGTTAAGTTTTAAGGAACCAAAACAACCAAAAATATATAAACTGTGTCTTTAAACTAAAAACTGCCAAAAGTAGGGAAAAAATCAGTTCCATTGAGAAGATTAGGATTGGTAAAATGGGTAGATTAAGATGCTCAAAAGAACCACAATGGGCTGGAAAGATTGGTAAAACCCATCTCAAATCATTCAAAACACCAAACCAGCCTTAAAATGTGTCACCAACCTTCTTGTAATTATCACAAGATTGCATTATTTTCATACCAAATACTAATACCAAACTATTACTAGATTTTAAGCTGTCACCTGATAGAGCATTCTCTGGGGATCTCAATGCAAACTTTATGAGCACTGAGTGAGATTTCAGCTACTTTATATGTTTATTAAATGTGGGGGGAGGCATTGTATAGTATGTTGAGCCCTGATCTAAAAGGTAAGGGAATGTAGCCAAGTCACTGAATCATAGAGTTGACGTCCTAGAAGTCCAACTGCCAACCCACGCTCAGCACAAGAATCTAAATTAATGCTTCCCCAATGGATGGCTCCCAGGCCATCATTAGAACACTACCAGTTAAGGTGAATTATTGGGAAATATCTTAATTATCCTAACTTGAATTCATTTTATGCACAGGATTACTTCCCTATGATTTACTCAAAAGGGAGTTGTAAAGGCACTCTGCTTGGCATTTTTCAACCACCGTTATATCACCTCAAATGTCATTTGCCTTCATGTCTCTACTATCCTTAGTTTGTCTCTCTTTAAAAAAAAATCATTGAAGTAGGGGATCATCCTAAAGAGCCATGGTGGCACAGTGGTGAGAATTGCAGTACTGCAAGCTAATTCTGCTGACCTCCAGCAGTTTGATTTTCACTGGCTCAAGGTTGACTCAGCCTTCCATCCTTCCAAGGTTGGTAAAATGAGAACCCAGGTCGTTGGGGGCAAGAGGCTGACTCTGTAAACCGCTTAGAGAGGGCTGTAAAGCACCATGAAGCTGTATATTAAGTCTAAGTGCTATTGCTATTGCTATCCCATGGCAGGGTGTCCCACCGGTTATTTCTGCATTGCATAAAGAAATACATGAAGAATTGTCTGCCCAACAATTTCATTGAAAACAAACACACAGGTAAAAGGGCGAAGCGTTCTCGGTTCCCTCCTTTTACAGCACTGCCACAACAAATTGGCCATATCCACGTGTTCCAGGCTGCAGGGGTATGCGCTGCCGTGCCACATCACTCCAAGGCTCTGGGCCTAGGACATGGGCCCTGAGCACAAAGGGGAGATGCTATCCCCACCTTGCACCACGAAGGAGGATTATCACATCATGTCAAGCAGCTGAAGAAGCTTTACTGGTTGTTGGTCGAAGGTTGGTGGCTGAACATCCTCCAGGTGCGGTAATCCTTTGCTGTGAAGACCGGGGTGTGGAGAGAAAGGTGGGGTACATAGCCCGGTTTCCCCTTCAGCTCCTCAGCACAGCGATTGCGGTTGATGACTGGGGAAAAAAAAGAGAGAGAGAGGTTGTAATTCAAAAAAAGCTGGGGGGAAATTAAGGTGGATTTCCTATTTTGCATATGCATCACTGGAGGTTTGTAAGCAGAGGCTGGACAGCCATTTGTCTGGAATGGTATATGTCCGTGATAGTGAACCTATGGCATACATGCCACAGGTGGCACAGAGCCATTTGGGCTGGCACGCAAGCTGCAGGCAAACTTACCTCACTGCATATGCAGGCGCCTCACAGCTGATTTTTGGCCGGTTTGAGGCCTTTTTTGGCCTCCCAGAGGCTTGAGGAAGGCTTATGCAGGCTTTGCAGGCCAAAAAGTAGCCCCATTTCATCACTTCCTGTTTTTTCTGAAAATACCGGAAGTGATGAAACGGGGCTAGTTTTTGGCCTGCAAAGCCTGCCACAAGCCTTCCTGAAGCCTCTGGGAGGCCAAAAAGGCCTCAAACCAGCCAAAAATCAGCTGTGAGGTGCAGTGCAGATTGCACATGCATGCGTAGGGTTTGTGCATTGCTTTCTGGGTGCTGGCACGCGAGCACGAGCATGCAAGCGCATGCACTATTTTTGGCACAAGTGCCCAAAAAGGTTAGCCACCACTGGTATATGTTTTCTTGCTTCAGCAGGGGGTTGGTCTAAGTCCCTTCCAACTCTCTTATTCTATATTCTGTATACACCTCTTCATGGCCTAGGAATTGGGAGGAAGCTGTTGTGTCAAAACACCTGGAAGTGCCTCTTAGGGGATCAAAGAAGGTGCCCACCTATTGCATGCAAGATTCAAGACCAGCAATTCAAAGAAAAACCATCAAGATGGCAGGTGATAGGAAAAGGAGCCATTCTTAACCTGAGAAGGTATAGGTAGGCCTTGACTTACAGAAATTTTGGACTCTTTTGTTGTCGTACACCAAGGGTCTTCAACCTTGGCAAGTTTAAGACTTGTGGACTTCAACTCCCAGAATTCCTGAGCTAACATGACTGGAGGAGGAATTCTGGGAGTTGGAAGTCCACAAGTCTTAAAGCTGTTTGAAGATCCCTGTCATACATCAAGGCCTCTCTCTCTAGTGTGAAAAATATTTTTTTTAAAATCCAGATCAATTTCACTGGATGATCCATTTTTTTCTAGAATTGGGGGAAAGGCATATAGGGTGAGGATTGAGGTCTCCCCTTGTACACTCACGAACCATATTACAAGTCTCTGATGGAGCCAACCTGCCTGAGTTTCCCCCCACATTCCTTCGTCCCCATAATCCTGCTTCGTACCATATTCTTTGCCAGGAATACTCTTATCCTTCCATAGAAAAGCACTCCATCGTGTGTTAGGATCCGAATACTGAGGAGGGATGATTGGATCATACCAGCTGCTGTCTCGCAAATGCAGGGCGTAACCTAAGGATAAAAAAGAGTTAGACGCACCGATGTGAACTTGCATGGTGTTGCTACAGCCAAAAAAGCCAATGTTTTATTACAGGGGTGGGGAACTATGGCCCTTTTATGACTTGTGGACTTCAACTCCCAGCATGGCTGGCTCAGGAATTCTGGGAGTTGAAGTCCACCACAGCTTTAACTGGTTAGTTTGTTTAGCTCAGGGGTGTCAAACTTGCGTCGTCATGTGATGTATCTGGACTTTTTCCCCCTTCGCTAAACTGAGTGGGGGAGGGGCCAGCACATGACACAGTGAGTTTGACACCCCTGGATTAGCTTCTAGATCCATGATGGTGAACTTATGCAGAGGTGGCACGCAGAGCCCTCTCTGCGGGCATGCGAGCCGTCGCCCCAGCACTGTGCATGTGCTTGCACCTCCGGCCGGCCAGCTGGTCTCTGCCAGATGCAGGGGGAGCGAGGCGCACACGGGGGATGCATGCATGTGGGGTGGGTGAGATGGGGGGCATGAATGGGGGTGGGGTACATGCACGGGGGACGTGCATGGATTGCATTTTGGGGGTTTGCGCGCGCGCACACACACACATTCACACGTGCATGCTTTCGGCACCCGGTGCCGAAAAGGTTAGCCATTACTGTCCTAGATTCATGGTGTTCAAACTTTTTACCTTCCTTATTGATCTTCCCTACCAAAATCAGAGTACTATCCTTTAAAATTGATTCCTTTCTTAGGATATGGTGCATTTAAAGCTAAAAAATCCCCCACATCTTATGGCCTTGGTTTCTAACAAGCATATTCATTTCAATGTATGGAAGCTACTCTACACTAGAAAACCCCAATATATGGACAGAACTAGTGCTATAGTGCCTCCTACTGGCCAGTATCAAATACAGGTAGTCCTCAATGTGCAACTGTAACTGATCCCACAATTTAGTCTTATAACATGATGGCCATAAAGTTGATCACTATGTGACCGTGATCAATTCCAGAAACTTTTAGGCAGTGGTCATTAAGCAAATAGCGCAGTTGTTAAATGAACTCAGTTGGGACAAATGTTAGCAGGTAGCACAAAATGACTGTGGGGTCACCTTGTATGGTGACTTTGGTGTAAGGGTGGAGGTGCTGGAGGAGGAGGAGGAGGACAAAAGGGTGCAGCTTCTGGTCCCTCATTGACCACAGAAGTTCTCTGGAGAGAGAGACCCACGTTCTAATCCTTCAGCTAAGGAAGCTACCTGGGATCTTTTGGGCCAGTTGTCCACAGCCCACCCACAGTGGTTGTTATGGGCAAAAATAGATATTGTACTACTCTTACATAGTAATATAATAACACTTAGACTTAGATACCACTTCATAGCCCTTTAGAGCAGTGATCCCCAACCTTTTTTACGCCGCGGCCCGGTACCGGCATTAGCTGGGCGCCGCCATCTTTTTGATGAAAAGTGCTTCCGGTGACCTCACCGGAAGCACTTTTCATCAAAAAGATGGCGGCGCAGCGCTCGGTGAGCTTTTCCGGGTAGAAATGGCTTTACCCGGAAAAGCTCACCGAAGCGCGCGCCGCCATCTTTTTGATGAAAACGTGCTTCCGGTGAGCTTTCACCCGGAAAAGCTCACCGGAAGCACGTTTTCATCAAAAAAAGATGGCGGCGCCCAGCAAGCCAGCGGCCCGGTAGGACTTGTTCCGCGGACCGGTACCGGTCCACGGACCGGTGGTTGGGGACCCCTGCTTTAGAGCACGGATCCTCAACCTGTGGGCCAGGGCCCATTACTGGGCTGTGGCCTCTTGGTCACCAGCCTGCATGAGTGGCTGGCCAGTGCATGTGTGTCTGTGTGTGTGTGTGTGTGCGCGCGCGTGCGCACGCATCCGCCCTCATGCTAGCATTGCCGCGTGCATCACACGGTCGCTAGTGTCACCATGAGTGTCCCACGGGGGGTCATGGCCCCATTTGCCTCATTTGCATGGGGCACATGCACACAGGCCCATTCATGCGCGCACAAGCATGCATAAAGGCGCCCCTTCCCTCCCCCTCTGGGCCGCCAACCCAGAAATGTTGGGAACTTTGTTCTAGTCCAACTCCCTGCTCAAGCAGGAGACCCTACACTAGGGGTCCGCAACCTGTGGGCCGTAGCCTATTGGCCACCGGGCCGCATGAGTGGCTGGCAAGTGCATGTGTTTGTGCGTGTGCACCCCCACTCATGTTAATGTCACCAGGAACGTCACACAGGTACTAGTGTCGCCTTGAGCATAGCTCGGCCACTGGCGTTGCTGCAAGAGTTGCACGGGTACTCATGGCCCCATTTGTGGCACATGCGTGGTCCCATTTGTGCATGCACATGTAAAGGCGCCTACTCTTCCCTCCCCTCCGGGCTGACAACCCAAAAAGGTTGGGGAACTCTGCTTTGTAGGCCTCTCTAAGCATTTTACAGAGTCAGACTATTTCCCCCAACAATCTGGGTCCTCATTTTACTGATCTCAGAAGGATGGAAGGCTAAGTCAACCTTTAACCTGGTGAGATTTGAACTCCCAGCTGTGGACAGAGTTTGCTTACAATACTGCATTCCAACCACTGTGCCACCAGGGCGCTTGGTGTCAACGTTCCAGGGAACCTCCATTCCAGTCAGTAACTCCGAGACAAGCATAATCTCAAAAGTACTTTTATTAGAATAACACCTGGCACTTTGTGGAATTTCCTGGCACTTTGTGGAATTTCAAAACTAAGTTTCCCGGACTTCCCACAATGTCCCAACCTACAAACCATCCCCTTTTTACTCATCATCACATCACATGAACCAATCCCAAAGTAAGTTCCATTTTTTCCTGCACCATACTCTTTGACCTTGAACTAACAAAAGAATTCTATTTTGTCTACTAAAAGCTATTCAATTAAAATCACCCCCGTCCAACTTTCTCAAGCTATGTGGCAGCAATGAATAAGGATTCCAAAGCTGACACCTGGGAAGAAACTATTAGTTAAATAATAATTTATTATGAACAGAGAATATTAATTAATATTATCTAATAACTATTTAATAATAGTTATATAATAGCCGCTTTGATCTAGTGCTTAAGGCTAGAGCTAAAGTTAGAAAGCGATAGAGCGTGAGTTCAAGTCCCACCTCAGCCATGTAAGACAACCGGGTGCCTTTGGGTCAATCACACTCTCTTAGCCCAATGTACCTCACAGGGTGGTTGTTGCGGGGGAAAAAGGAGGAGGAAGGTGTGTTTGCCACTTTGAGTTATTTGCAAAAATAGTAAAATAAAAATAAATAAATAAAATAAACAATTCTAACAATAATACAATTTGGTCAGAGTGGGCTAAAAGAAGATTTTGGGGGTGGGAGATGGCCAGGAGTAACTACGGCAACCTTATGACCTGTGGATTTCAACTCCCAGAATTCCTGAGCCAGCCATGTTAATTCAGGAATTCTGGGAGTTGAAGTCCACAGCTCCTAAAGTTGCCATAGTCGCCCACCTTAAATCTTAAACACTTACCAGGTGGTATAGCCTTCTCCTTTTTGGTATTGGACCTCTGCCAGCGGTGATAGGTCTCTCGGCCCAGGGGTTCAGTGATGGTGTACCAGGCATCGCGGTTGTGGCTGTTTGTCAGACCGGTATACCAGGTTTGAGGGATGGCATCCCACCCCATAGGGGTGAATTTCCAGCGGACGGCCTCTTTTATAACAGGGGCATTCCGGGGTCCCCTCAGAGAAAGATATTGATCACTGTCAAAGGGACAAAAAAAAAATCCATTATTCAGATGCCATCATGGCTGGCCAAAAAATGACAAAGAGGAATACGGATTTGGAGTGACCAACATGCCCAGGAGTAAATTGAGATTAAGTTCAGTTCAGTTTAAACTTACATTAAATGCTCTCTCAGAAGGAAGGATCTCTATTCAATTATTACTACTGTATTAAGTGCCAATCAAATTGGAGCAGTGGTTGAACCAAACTGTGATTCAGATGAAGTAAATATAAAGAGATCTTGACTTTCCATACATGCTGATTGGGTCAGAGCTATCAATACATAATTAGACAGGAAATATTCTGATTGTCAAACCTGAATTCGGTTAGGGAATCCTAAGGAAAGACTGAACATAGAATTGCCAGTCCAATAATGCACCTAGATAAATCTCTCTCTCTCTCTCTCTCTCTCTCTCTCTCTATCTCTATCTATATCTATCTATCTATCTATCTATCTATCTATCTATCTATATATCTATATCTATATCTATATCTATATCTATATATCTATATCTATATATCTATTATCTATATATATATATATATATATATATATATATATATATATCTATATATATATCTATATATATCTATATATATATCTATATATATCTATATCTATACTATATCTATATCTATATATATATATATATATATATATATATATATATATATATATATATATATATATAATGACCCGGTAATCCCTTACATGGAGGTGGAATCAGGGTGACTGAATGGAGCTCGAGAGTTTACTGACTGGATGCCCTTCCTGAAGCCTATGCAAAGTTCACAGCAGACAATTACTCATTGCGCCCAGAGAGAAAAATATCTGCCGCTACCTAGGATTGAACTCACAGCCTCCTGATTGTGAAGTGAGAACTCCACTTCTAGGCCACCATGCTGCTCACTTAGACAAATCTATACTATGTCCCTATCAGGAATACTACATACAGTTCTGATCAAAACATTTAGAAAAAGGATATAAGCTGCCTAGAGTCATCTTCAGTGAGATTGGGCAGCATACAAACTAGATAGATAGATAGATAGATAGATAGATAGATAGATAGATAGATAGATAGATAGATAGATAGATAGATAGATAAAAATAACTAGGAAAAGTGCATAAAATCAATTAAATTAACATGAATTAACAAGATCAGGGCACTTGTTAATGGTTTCCTTTTACTGAATGTGCTTTAGGCTGGAAAGAAGGTTCATAAATAAGATGTGCGCAATCATTTATGCCATAGACAAAGAGGATTAGAACAGAGTTATCCATAGGAAACAGGTCCCCAAAAGTCAAGATGGAAGCCACGATCATGCAATTGAAGCCCCACCCGTTTTATGACTTTGGTCATATGATTGGGGTTGCCATCTTGCCTTTTTTGACTTCCCCCGACCCCCTGAATAGAAAGTTTTCCTCATTCTCTTCAAACCAGGGATCAGTTCCCAAATGTGACAGCAAGAGGTAAAACAGACCAAAGAAAAACTTTCCCATGATGAAATCGATGCATTCAATATCACAGGATGTGGAGAGGGCCAAAAGCTAAATGGACTGGATCCAAATGACAGGTCTATTGAAGGTTAGTCTTCCTTCTGGGTTGCAGGACAAGCACTCTGAAGGAAAACAATGTTAGGAGGAGGATGTGTTTCCATCTTCTGTGAGCATCCCAAAGGCATCTAATTAGCCACTGTGGGACACCAAGCATTGGGTAAAGGGCTACTCTGACTCAAAAGAGCTGCTCTTAGCTTCTTATCTTCAAAATCTATCTCCTCAAGCTTGTTGTAGGAGTAATTTAATGGCTTATAATGGGACCACGGTGAGCTCACAAGGTTAGGACGCTGGCTCAGTAATTAGTAAGCCTATGATTGAGGTGATTCTGTGTGGAAGAGTGATTTCCCATCATTTGCTCCAGCTCCTAGCAAGGGAGCAATCACAAGTAGATAAATAGGTACCATTTTGGTGGGTATATTAATAGGGACATCAAAGGAGCCCCCAACCAGATGTCTCCTGGGCAACGGTGATGTCACCAGCTAAGCCTTTCAACTTGGAAGCATGATAGGTGCTTCCGTCACAAACACAAGCAAATGGTTTATAATCCAGAATTCCCTAAAGAGTTGCATAAAGAGTAAAAAGAAAAAGTGCTGAAAAGTGGGGAATGAGCCAACTGTTTTCTCTTTTTGTTCCATCTGTTATTTATTCTTCGAAAATAATCATTCATCCGGCCTTTTTGAAGCTGAATAGCCAAATCAACAGTTCCAAGCAATAATTGTGACAAAATGACACAAATTTGTAGATCCTCATTCACCTCCTGCGAGTCTCCAGGCCTGCATTTTGTAGAAAGGCTCATTTCAAAGGATGGGACTTTGGAGGGGAAATGAGCTCATTTAATCCACTATTTAGAATTAAAATGTTGTTCTGAATCTGGAAAGAGATTTGCACATGACCTTACCAACCTGACACACGATCTGAGCCCCTAAAATATATCCATAGGAAGCTGCAGAAAGGAAACTATCCTTTTGAAAGTGGAAGGGAAAGCATTGGGAAGAGGGCAAAGGCATGGTGGATTGGTTGTAAAATTTGCAAGATCCAAAGACCAATATGTAGGAATCAGGAGTATCTAAAGCAGTAGTGGGATTCAAATTTTTTGACTACCGGTTCTGTGGGCGTGGCTTGGTGGGCGTGGCAGGGGAAGGATACTGTAAAATCTCCAGTCAGAGGTGGTATTTGCCAGTTCTCCAAACTCCTCAAACTTTCCGCTACCGGTTCTCCAGAACTGGTCAGAACCTGCTGAATATCACCTCTGTTTTAAAGGGTGTGGTCAGAAATGGTGGCTGGATCGAATCTTTCCTGGATGTACATAACAAAGAGGTGGAGTTTTGATCACTTTTGCAGCCATGGCCATTTTGACTTTTTTGACTACACCCTGGTAAGAAAGTTATTCCCCCAGTAAGCTAGAAGAGGAAGGAAGGGAGGGAGGGAGGGAGGGAGGGAGGAAGGAAGGAAGGAAGGAAGGAAGGAAGGAAGGAAGGAAAGAAAGAAAGAAAGAAAGAAAGAAAGAAAGAAAGAAAGAAAGAAAGAAAGAAAGAAAGAAAGAAAATAAATAAATAAATTCTGGGAGCTGAAGTTCACATATCTTCAAGTTGCCAAAGTTGAAAAACATTGCCATAATAAGACGATATAAGGAAGCCATTTCTCCCTGTCAAATAAAGCCCAACATGTGATGGTTAGTAGTTTGCACCATTGTGAAGACACTCACCTGTAGACCGGAGTAGGGAAGTTAGTTTCTAAGGTGTTAAGAGGGACATATGGACGATTTAATACCAAATCCCGGTATGACAGGTCACGGAAATCCATGGTGGATGTCCCCTCCTGCAGCCCAGGCCAGCTTAAGAGAGTTTTCCTTTGGCAGGAGGGAAGAGCAAGATGAATCAGTCATTGTTTGACTTGCACACTTCCTGGCAACCATCCCCTTAGCAACCAGTGCAGCAACAAGGAGACAATGAATGATGGAGTGTGTTAGGTCCAAAGGACCGGAAGGGGGAGGAAAGGTATAGTAAAAGATCCTGATCAGGAAAAGTCCCCAATTTTTACAGAAGAGAAGAAGGGACAATGTCCTCCCCACACCTTTCCCCCCTCCTGGCATTGCTTGCAATGGTGTTGGCTGTATTCATACATCTTTTGGGGTCTTGGAGTGATATTATGAGAAATGGTGGAAGCTGGAAAAGGAAGGGTAGAGAGCACAGGGTCTAAGAAACCTCAAAGCATTCTAAGAGACTCTGCTAAATTAGCAACCCATCAATATGGGTTGGAAATTCCTCTTACATCAGTGTGTTTTTTAAAATTTGGCAACTTTAAGATACAAGGACTTCAACTCCCAGAATTCCCCAGCCAGAAGGCTGGAAGTTGGTCTACATATCTAAAAGTTGCCAAGGTTGAAAAACTCTGGTCAAGGGGTTCAGAGGGAGAGAGGATCCCTTTCCAATCCCATTCCTTGCCAATGAAATAAATATTGCTCAAAATTAAGTTTCTAAGTTAAAGACTCCAGGCACCACTCTGTTGTAATGACGAGGCAGTCGAGTTGTTTGATCATGAACAACTGAATCATGATGATCTTTATTGGAGTCTAGTCTTGCATTTATACACATTTTTAGTTATCCTCCATCACTGGTTAACTTTGGTTACTGCTTAACTTTCGTTACTGTTCAGCACAGTAATCCATACAATTAATTATCTCTAGTTAAAGTCTAACATATGTTTACTTCCTCTCTCTAATCCTTTAGATTAGTGACTTTGTTTACCTGAGTTGTATTTGCTTGGAAACATTCTTTATCTGAGGTTTGCCATCCGAGATTGGAACATTCCTGCAATTACAACTCTACACCACTCCAACAGTAATCAGCACTCAGATCAGCATCGATTAACTCCAAGGTCCACTTTAGACCAAGAATCATGTAAGCAACACCCCAATCAAGAAACTGCCAAAGAGCCATTAGTAAATAATACAGATGGGCAAGACACCAGAATATAAACTGGCAGCAAATAGTACTCTATGGTAGCACCTAGTTAGGGTATGGAAATGTCTGCAGGAAAACAAGAAAGCTCAGAGAACACCAAGGACTCCTCATCTAACCCCAGTGGATTCTGAAGCTTTCTAATAAAAAGCCCAGAAGTTTACAAAGGAAGACTATTTCAATGGCTAAATTTATGCAGCACACTAAATGAAAATCAAACCAATCACATTTTGTTTTAGCGTGTTGTTGAAGCCCAGCCAGTGATTTCTAAACCATGACTCACGCTTAAATGTGCTGTGTAAATGCAAGTAACTAGGATCTATTTTAATGTTATAAGTCAATAAACCATGGAGTGTGTGTGTGTGTGTGTGAATGTATGTATGTATGTTTTGGAAAACGCATGTTTAAAATAATTTAAATCCCTTCTTTGAAATCACCCTGAAGGAAAAGACAGGAGCATGCAGTGCGAAAAGAAACTATGAGCATTCTTTTTAATGCGAATTTTCCACTTTATGTTAGCTGATAAAAGATTTTAATGTACATGTGTATAACAGATAACAGAAGAACAGAGTTGGAAGGGACCTTATAGGTCATCTAGTCCAACCCCCTGCCCAAGCAGGAGACTTTACACTATTTCTGACAGATTGCAGTCCAGTCTCTTCTTGGAAGCTTCCAGTGATGAAGCTCCCACCAACTTCCAAAGGCAACTTCTGTTCCATTGGTTGATTGTTCTCACTGACAGAAAATTTCTCATTTCTAAGTTGAATCTCTCCTTGTTCAGTTTCCATCCATTATTCCTTGTCTGGCCTTCAGGTGCTTTAGAAAATAGCTTGACCCCTTCCTCTCTGTGGCAGCCCCTCAAATATTGGAACATTGCTATCATGTCTCCCCTGGTCCTTCTCTTCATTAGACTAGCCATGCCCAATTCCAGCAATCGTTCTTCATTTAGCTTTCAGTCCCCTAATCATCTTGGTTGCTCTTCTCTGCTCTCTTTCTAGAGTCGCAACATTTTTTTTATAGTGTGATGTATGCAAGGGAAATAGTAATGAAATATGTATATTAATTGAGTTAGTTTCTTTTGAAATGTGATTGAACTCTAGTCAACATCACTTTTCGCTGAGACCTTAAACAAACCTTATCCAGCCTGGATCCAAGAGAAAGGCTTAAAAAGAGCCAGTTTTGTTTGATGGTTAAGGCACTGGGCTACAAGCTGACAGATAGAAATTATATTCCCGGCGACTTTGAGCCAGTCACTCTCTCTCAGCCTTAGGAAGAAGCAATGGCAAATCACATCCAAAATCCTACCAATAAAACTGCAGGGATTAGTCCAGGCAATTCCCAGGAATCAATACCAACTCAAAAGGCATCAAAAACAAACCAAGAAAGATTTAAACATTTTTGCTGTAAACAACCAAAATTGCTTGGTGAAAGATAGTTGGAGCATGAAGCAGCACTGAAATGCATACTTGAATTTAGTATACAGATCGTCCTAAATTCTAATACAGTTTTAGTTTTAGGATAGTTAACAGTAGCAATGCATAAATCATTGGAAGATCGAAGCATTGCTTGGGGACAGATGTTTCTGGAGGAGATCTAACTTATGTGGTTGCTGAAAACCAGCAATTGATGGTAAGATTGGCAATAAATCTAAATTTTCTGCATAATATGTTATGAGCCTGGTCATAGCTGCAGGTTTATGATTTATTGTTGGAGAAACAGAGATATTTTAAGGTTTGTTCAACAACTTATGGTTTAAGCATTTGGGGATGTTTTGATATCCAGCCTGGTTAACACATTGAGCTAAATGAGTTAACTATAATTAAACAACTACAATGCTAAGGTCAAATACAGCATGAAACAACATTAACAAGTAACAAACAGATTAGATTATGGCATGAATGCAATGTGTGAAATCAATGTCTGAGGCTACTCAAAGATTCTATAACAGATTGCTTGCTTCTATTAATGGAAGCTTGAAATGGTTTCTATAGCAACTAAAAGCAATCTGCACATTTAACATTTTGAGATGATTACAACAAATGAAGAACTTTTCATTTTCCACATTAAGTTTAATAGAATCATCTGTAATTATTATTTCATCTATTATTTTCAACCGTGTTGTCAATTTTTAAACCATTATTTTAAACTATAATTTGCTAAATCTCAATGGCTGAATACTCACAATACAGTAAGCCTTAAACTATGGATTGTAAACTACCATTCAAAAGGCACAGATATTGTATGACGATATAAGAGCTTGGTGTGGGTTGAACCATGTTTGTGTGAACAGAGGCACCATAACTAAAGATCAGAAAGCCTGGCCTATCTAAAACTGTACAGTATATAAAACAAGAACATTCTTTGGGATTGCGCTCCTCAGCACCAAGGTCTGAATAAAAGAATAACAAGAGCTGGGAGGGACCTTGGCAGCCTTCTAGTCCAACCCCTTGTTCAAGCCAGAAACCCTATATCGGGATCTCCAAACTTGGCAACTTTAGGACTTGTGGACTTCAACTCCCAGAATTCTCCAGCCAGCATTTCATTAATTCTGGGAGTTGAAGTCCACAAGTCTTAAAAGTTGCCAAGTTTGGGAACCCCTGCCCTATATCATTCAAGACAAATGGTTGCCCAATCTCTTCTAAAAAACCTTGAGTGTTGGAGCACCCACAACTTCCAGAGGCAATTTTTCCTTCTTCACTGAACCAGGCATGTGCATGGACAGTGCATGACACATCCAGCCCACGGGCAGTGGGTTTGATAGCCCTGCTCTAATTGATTGTTGTCTGGAAATTTCTCCTTAGTTCTAGATTAGTTAGCTCCTTGGTTGGTTTCCATCCATTGCTTCTTGTCCTGCCTTTAGGTGCTTTGGAGAATAGGTTGACCCCCCTCTTCTTAGGAGCAGCCCCTGAGATATTGGAAGACTCAGGGGTGGGTTTCTACCGGTTCTGTCCACCTCTGTAGAACCGGTAGCTCTGAAGAGCAGCAGACATAGAACCGGTTCTATATCTGCTGATGTTTTTGCCCACCCGCCCGTCCGGGCTCTTACCAGACCTTTATTTCCTGCTTTTTCAACTCCAGCTGCAATGCAAGGCACAGCTGCAGTTAAAAAAGCAGGAAAAAAGTGCTTTTCCAAAGGCTGCTTCTCTGCACGTAGCGTGCTGATGACGATTTACAGGCGCATGCCGAACCTCGTAAATGACCGAACTGGTAGTTAACTCTGTCGGATCCCACCCCTGGGAAGATTGCTATCATGTCACCCCTAATCCTTCTCTTCATTAAAGTAGACATACCCAATTCCGTTCCTCATATATGTTTTACTCTCAAGTTCCTTAATCAGAAGTGAGGGGAAAAATTCAATGAAAACACATCCATTTCATAAATTCATTAATCACCTTAAGTTAAACCCCAAGAGACGCTCCAGTAGTACTGAATCATCTCTCTGTGAGAAATAGATTGACTTTACGTGAAAGTGGAAGTGAAAGTGAAATTGTACTACAGGTAGCCCTTGACTTATAACCTTTCATTTAGTGACCCTTCAAAGTTATAACAGCACCAAAAAAACCTGACTTATGAGCACTTACAAACATCGCAGCATCCTTACAGTCACATGATCAAAATTCAGGTACTTGACAACTGGCATATATATTTATGATGGTTATAGTACCCTGGGGTTATGTGATTGCCACTCGCGATCTTCCCAAGGGCCAAGGTTGAGAAACACTACACTAATTGAACGCTGTCCAACACGATAAAGGGAAAAAAGTGACTCTTCTCTAAATGGCAAGCATGCAAATCCCAGGGTTATTATGGATGGAATGAAATACTAGCCATCTTTTTTCTACCTTTTTTTAAAAATTGTGCAGCAACTTTCCCATTTACAAGTGTCCATTGTCATCATCCAAGTAGGTCATGGTTTTGCTTTTTCAAAATTTTCAGCATTGGTCACGGTTCCTTCCTACTGGAAGAGTATGCCTTACCAGTTGTCCTTGGATTTTAGCATGCATGATTTTTGCTATCATTTGCCAGGTCAATTCTGGAAAAATTAAAAACGTCCTCCTTTGTGCCATTTTGCTTATTATTAATATAAATGTACAACCCAATGAAGGCCAGTGCATTTTAAAATGTAACCCCGTTTTGAAAAGTACCAGACGCTTGACAAAGTAAATTATTCCATTCACAAGTCTTTAATGTCAGATACATTAACTTTACATATGAAGCTGTACACTTTTTTTTTTTGTACCATACCCCACACATCCTATGGCCCCTTATGTGACGCACTGCATACATAAGAATGCCACACATTCACACAAAACTGAAAACAGAATTTTCAGATACTTCTGGCCAAAAGATAATACAGAGAAATACAAATTGTGGAACCTGTATTTTTTTTTATCCTCTTGCGTGGATTTTTGTTTTTTCTTACACACGACTAGTCAACATGCATCATTATAAACAACTCTTGCAACCCATATGAGAACTGAGACAACACACACACACACACACAAAATACTTATTTGGAGGCAGCTGCATCCACCACAAACTCCCCAGTTGCGGCATCTGCCCCAGATGGAAAGCAAGAGTTGGGGATTCCAATCATTCTCTTCTCTAGGAACATGATCTCAAGATGGCACGTTGTAAATGGAAGTAAACAAGAGGGTCCCTCCTTCAGGAGGTGGCAGACCATGGGCATTTTTTTCCCCTAAAAAAATTAACCGCTGGATTTGTCATGTCAGATACCACATGGAGGCAAAGCTGGTTGGTCAAACTTCAAAACAAAAGGGGTGCCACCATGTAGACCAGGTGGACATCAAAAAAAGTGACAGGGACTCGGATGGAACTGAAAGAATCTTTCTGAGAAATTACTTCACATTCTGGCCATCCAGGAGAACGCTCTCCCTTCTGTGTGGAAACAGGAGAGCTCTATTCAGCGCTTCAAGAATACTCCAGTTGGTTCTGTGATATTTGTACATAGCACATCTTGCATAGTCTAAGCAGAACGTTTTCCCTCCACACCAGTATCTCCCCCCAGTCTAGTGCTATGTGACTACAAATCAGTGTAATCCTTAGCCACCTTAGTCAAAAGGGCTAAAGGATGATAGCAAACTGGAGTTCCCACATCAACAAAACACAGAGCTGGAGGAAGACCAGAACATACACACGATGCATGAAGGGCCACATGTTGATTCCTACATGCTCACAAAGAGAACTGGACTTCTGCAAATATTCTATTAAGTGCAAAGACACCTCAAACAAGCAACAGTTTGTACAGCTGGGGTAGTTCTTCACAAAGAGGAATAAGGGCTGCTAAAATACAAAATACACTGATTTTAAAAGCAACACATAGAAATCAAGTGCTGTAGTCTTCATATCTCAGACCTTCATGGCATTTCTGACTGGGCTTCAAATAACATCATCATTCAACCAAATTAAAAATAAAAATTCACTTTGGACTGAATTACAGGACTTCATATATCCAAAAATGTTCCATTTATCTACTTCTTCCTAACACTAAACATAAATCCATCAAACCTATGGCTCCTTCAGGTTGAATCATGAATCATCTAAACTCTTGATTCCCTCCTTGCATTCCCAATTTGGTCTCTCATTTCTCATTCTGGACAAGCCCTAAGTTGTCCAATTTTTAATATTAGGACACAAAAAAGGGAGCGCCTCAGTCTAACATTCAATTCTAAGAGCTGAAATTACAAATTATCTTTTCAAATACAGTATGAACTCAACTTGTATGCTTTCCTTTTGAAAAACATTATTCCCCCCCCCACCCACCCAACACACCAAAACACAAGCCGCCCAGCCTCAGCTTTCAAATCTCTGGAATCTCTCTACATTTGCCCCCAAGTCAAACTTAAAAGCCAACACTTCTGTCCTCTCTGCTCTCTCCTGGCAATTTGTGCTTATTTGCTTATTGGAAACTCTTCAAAATCATTCTGACCCTACGAAATGTTCAGCATAAAAATATCACTGTGCTGTTTGAGTAACTTTTTTTTCTTCAGCCAAGGACTGTTCTTTCTTCTAAAAGATATGAATGGCCCAGGGACTGCAGGGTTATGGCTGGTGAAATGCCATCGCTAAGAAGGTAAAACTTTTAGGTTAACTCTTCTGCCTGGAAAAGGGGAGGAGGAGGAGGAGGAGTTGAGGCATCAGATGGCTCTTATAAGCCTTGTTTTCCCATCAGCAGAAGGGAAAAAGCAGCCCTTTAGGAAACAAGAATGGCAAAACTTCCCCCAGCCCCATTTTGTTCCTTAACTATTGTTCCGCCAACTATTTAAAAAAAAAAACACCTACAAATAATGGGCTAAACATTTGGCTTTGCCCACTGCTGAGGTGTTCTAAGGGCAATAAAAAAGGATGCTGGCGCCATATGTGGCCTGCAAAATAATGCCTTGCAGGTTCATATTAGCCTTCCCTAAGCTGAATACGTCCAAAGAGTTACGCTCATCCCTGCTCTCTGAGCGGTCAGCTTGGCCTCCTGTTTTTCAGGCCCTGGCCGTGCTGAGACTGACAGCATGTTTGCACTCAACACAGCTAGAGGGCAGAAAGATTAAGGCTTAAATAAAAGCACCCTTCCCCTTTTCAGTGCTGCTCCCACAAACCAAGTCACCATGCGCTCAGGGATCATCCAAATGCCATTGAACTGACATCTCCAAACTCTGTATGCCTTGGAAAATAAATCTTGCAAAGTTGTTTTTCCTTCTTCACCACTTACCACATGGGTGTTACTTCCATCAGAGCTGGCTTACTTTTTATAGATACACAAAATCCATTTTTTTTAATTCATCTTCAAGGCCAGGACCTAACATGACCCCCTGCTCCTTTTCCTTTTTTTAAATTCGTCCAACAGGCAGGCACACTTTGGGCATTTGCTCTCTCTCTCTCTCTCTCTCACACACACACACACACACACACTCACATACAGACACACACTTCAAGATTCTCCTCTCTCTGAAGCCCTTCTGCACTTGTCCCCTGTCCTGGAGGACAAGAAAATATTTCTTCTTCTTTTTTTGCCAGCTTCCCTTCCCTTCCCACCCACCCCTCCCCCCTAAATAATGCTCAATAGCATTCATACTCAGGTATTTAATAAGCATCTCTGAGTCCCCTCTAAACAGATTGACACCTTGCCCCCCCGGTCCCCACCCACCCTCTCCCAAATCCAGGCTTCTGGTCCATGCATGCCGGTTAGTGGTCTTGATCCCAAAATACAGTCTGTGGCTTGATTTTACCGTATCCTGGTGAAGAGGTTAAGAACTGATACAGACTCCTAGGAGTGAAGAGACAGAGAAGGAAGCAATTAGCATTGCATTTCTTAGAAGTGTTTTAACAGAAGATCTCTGAATGGGTTGTAATATCACCTGGAAATGTAAACATATTCTAACACTAAAACAAAATGAAATAAAGAATATGGAAAATCCCTCTCTCTCTCTCTCCCTCCCTCTGTCTCTCCCTCTCTCTATCTCTCCCTCCCTCCCTGATCCACACACATACACATGCACACTCCCATACAAAAATACCCATACAAATTTGGAGCATTTCTACTATGGGTGGCTTTCGTGCAGTGACCATTTGTTCAGTGACCAAACTTATAATGCTGCTGAATTGAGTGGTAGGTCATCACAACCTCCCTGCAGTCGTTAGTCATTTGTGACCTTCCTTACCAGCTTAAGAGCCACAGTGGCGCAGTGGTTAGAGTGCAGTACTGCAGGCTACTTCTGCTGATCACCAGCTGCCAGCAGTTTGGCAGTTCAAATCCAACCAAGCTCAAAGTTGACTCAGCCCACCATCCTTGTGAGGTGGGTAAAATGAGGACCCATATTGCTGGGGGCAAGAGGCTGACTCTGTAAACTGCTTAGAGAGGGCTGTAGAAGCACTGCGAAGCGGTACAGAAATCTAAGGGCTATTGCTATTCCCACAAGCAAAGTCAAAGCGGAAGCTGGCAGGAAGTCACAGTCATGTGAGGTCCTTGCTTAATGACTTGCACCGTTCTCACTTAATTATGGCAACCAGAACTGCTGAAACTGCCACCGTTAAGCAGCACAGTTCATGTGGTTTTTCGAGTTATGACCAGGTCGCTTAATGACAAGTCTCTGGTCCAAATTAGCATCATCAAGCAAGGGCTACCTGTATCCCCATCATCTGACTATTACAGGCTCTTTCATGCAGGCCCAAAGAGCTATTAACACAACAACAATCTCTCTCCTAATCCAGAACAATCCAGCACTGAATTTCTAACATTGGTATCTGGAAGTCTCCAAGAAGCCAGCCAGCAAAGTATGGGAAAAATCAGCCCTTGCCTATTACCAGTCCCAAATTTTAATATCCAGAGGTATCCTGGATTTGAACCTGAAGCCTCTACCTAGCCATCAGGACTAATAGTAATAGTACCCTCTCTTTCAGGATATCTGCCTGTGCCACTAGATCTGAAAGGATAGGCATGTTCCAGGTGCCTTCCCTAAATGTTGCCAGAGAGTGGGAGGCAGGGAGCATGCCTTCTCAGTGGTGGCCCCCTGCCCTTTGGAACCACCCTTCCAGGGCTCGATTCTCAGAGCCTTCTGAAAAGCCTTGAAGGCCTGGCTTTTCCCACAGGTATTGGGATAGTGTAAGTCTGGAGCCAGGTAAAGTTCTTTATGGATGTGTGGGAATGTTTCAGGGCAGTGGGAATTTCTGTGTAGGATGTTATGTTTTTTTTTCCATTGTTTTTACTGTCACTTGTGAGCCACCTGAGGTTATGCTGCATAAGATGGGCAGCTAGATAAATCTTTAAAACAAGCAAGGTATTGACTGCTCTGCTCCACCTTTCATGTCTTAACTCCACAGAGGCTGCCAGTTACAATCAAAACAGAAAAATAGCTGCACTGGGTCACAGAGAACACCTCACTCACATGTTCCCATATGTCCCTGAAAAGTCCCTAGCACCCTTCTGACAGAGGCAACGGATGTTAAGGATGATATTCTCCAATACAATTATTCCTGGAAGATAAGCATGATTTCTTTATAGTCTACTTTTCAAAATGTGTAAGTTCTTCTAAGACGGCCTTCAAATATGTGCAGAATACAACAGCAATGATTGATTTGAACTTCTGAGCTGGCACTACATTGGGATGGAATTCATTAACCCCCAGAGGTACATATCTAGCCACTTTCAGGGCAGAAGATAAAAAGATTTTTAAAGACAGACAGCAGCTCAGTTTGAGGCTGAAGCTTTGTCTTCAGTCATTCAGGTGGTCCATTTCTTGTAAGCATCACCTCATTATGTACCACTGGAACTCAGCATTAGCTTCAAAGATGATTGCTCAAGTACATGGGGAAAAAAAAACCACACACAAAGATTTTACCTTGGTAGAGCGAGTTTTGCTGAAAACATTCCAAAACCTCAGTGTCTCATCCCCGGCTCCTGTCACAATGGCTTCTCCATCTGGTGACATTGCCTATAAAAGAGAGTCGAGGAAAACAATTAATACTATTTATGTGATTTATACAGCAACCCATCTCATTTACGTGTCTTTGGGCAGCTCACAATAATAATAAAAACAGGTTAAAAACAATAGAGCATATAAAAAGTATTCATAATCAATTTTAAAAAAAAACAGAAAATCACGATCAGCAGCAGAATTCATCCTACATCAGTTCAACACGGTCCCTGTAAGAGCTCCCCACCATTACTGGACCCACAGGCACAGTGACAGTGGCAGAGCCACGTTTTCAGGGCCTTCCTAAAAGGCAGACAATCTAAGTCAGAGGGGATAATGTTCCACAGGGCAGCTGCCATGGAAGTAACGGCTCTCTTTCTGGGTCTCACCAGATGAAATTCTTTTGCAGACAGGACCCATAACGTGCCTCTCATGAAGGAATGGGTAGATGTAACTGGAAGGGGTGTTCAAATAACCTGGTCTTATGCTATAGAGGACTTTGTATGTCACAACAAGCACTCTGAACTCAGAAGCATATGGGGAACCAGTGCCGCTGAACCAACGGAGCAGAGTATAATGTTGTGCTGATGGAGGTGCACATACTGTAACTGCACATGCTGCTATATTCTTTACCACTTGCAGCTTCTGGATGCAGTTCAAGGGCAGCCCCGTGTAGAGCACATGATAGTAATCCAGTCGAGAGATGACCAGGGTATGAGCAACTGTGAGCAGAGCCTCCTGGTCCAGGAATGGGCACAACTGGAACATAACAAGGAGTTGGCCACAACTGTCACCTGCTCTTCAAGCAGGACTATGAGTCCAGGAGAAGCCTAAGACTGCACAGTTTGGGGCATCATCGAGACCCAAAAGTGGTAGGTTCTTGGAATCAGTGGACCTCAAAATCCAATGCCATTCAGTCTTGCTAGTTGAGCCGAAGCCTAATGTTCCCATTCAGATCCATTTTCCCACTCAGACTTATTGTTCCAGATTTCAGAGGAAAGGACGCCAACATCATCACTTAATATGCAAAGGGTGGAGAGATATCTGGGTATCTCCACCGGGTATCATAAATACAGTGATATTTCCAGTAGATGACCTCATGCAGCAGTTTTGTGTAGATATTAAATGAGAGTGGGGAGAATATAAAATCCTGAAGAACTTCACAAAGCAGGGACTGAAGACGGGGGATCACTTGCTCCTTTCCTTATCAACATAAGACTGGAACTTGACCCCAGAGGAAGGAGGAGAACCAACACAAAGTGTTGACCTCCAGGAGCACCAGCACAAGACACTGTCAACACCAACTTCTGGAACCAGAGCAGAAGGTATCATGATGGATGATATTGAAGGCAATCAAAAGGTCAAGAAGAGCAAGGATGGATGCACAACCTCCATACTCACCAAGTAAAGGACTCTGTAGGAATGCCCAGTTAGCTTTGCAACCTGAGTCAAGGACGGGTACTTCCAAACGAGGATCTGGTTCTGTGAGTATCCGTGAGTGCTCACCTATAGAGAGAATATCCTTCAGGTCTTAACTACAAACAAAAAGCAAGCACAAAGGCCGAGGAGGGGATCCCAATTATAATTTGACTTTTGAGGGTGTTGATGGTAGCCTGTAAATGGGTTTTCCATAGAAATCCTTATCAGTTAACATGGTTAAGAAGTATGAATTGACCCATTGATATTCAGTTGCCAAGTTATGCCCGACTTTCTGCGACCATATGGACCATAGCAAACCAGACACAATCACCCCCCTCACCGATCTTTCACTGTTTCCCCAAACCCATATTCACCATGCCAATGACACCATCTAACTATCTCATCCTTTGCTATCCCCTTCTCCTTTTGCTTTCAATTGTCCCAGTCAAGGAATTATTTGGTCTGCTTCATGATGGAACAGAGATCAAGAGATAGAAAACATTCCTTACAAGTTGCTGAAAGAAAAGTTTATATAAGTGGGAACTTTGAGGACCCAAAATAAAAGCAAAAAACAGTATTTTTATTCAGTTCCATTTTTAGTTCAGAATCCCTCCAGTGATGTAACTTCTCCCATAAACTGATGCATTATTCACAATAGCTCTGCAAGGTAGCTGGGAATGAGGGGACAGTGCTCAAATTATCAAAGGACATAACAGAACATAGGTATGCTTTTATTAAAATGTGTAAACTCTGCCCTAAGCCTACTAACAGCAGCTAAGGGCCCCGATTGCTTTTAAAGAGAGGAACAGCCCTACTCTAGCGGAATGATTGCTATTCTAGCATCCAGCATCTTCTGCATTGATGGCAGCTAAAGAAAAGAATAGAATACTTTCTTTGGCCAAGTGTGATTAGACGCACAAGGAATTTGTCTCTGATGTAGAAGCTCTTAGTGTTTGTGCAAAGCAATAGAATCATCACCATCATCCCAATAAGAGAGGGTAGTAAAGAAGATAATAATGAGGATATAGTAATACTACAATTATACTACATGGTTAAATATTCATACCGTGTTCCTCCCAAAGTAAGACTGTGTCTTATATTAATTTTTGCTCCAAAAGTCGCATTAGGCCTTGTTTTTTGGTTAAATCAGGAGTGTCAAACTGGCAGCCCAAGGGTCAGATGCATCACACTCAGGCTATGCCCACCCTAGCTCTGCAAAAAATTCATTGTGATACGTCACGTGACAGCAATGTGACATGGCGCGTTTGACACCCGTGGGTTAAATCTTATTTTCATGGAAATGCATCCACCTGGCTGACAACTTTAACTGGAGTTTATTTTTGGGGTAGGTCTTATATTATGAGCATCCCGGAAAAAAATCATGCCAGGGCTTATTTTCCAATTGGGTCTTATTTTCGGGGAAACACGGTAGACATAAAACCCACCTGAAAAGAATTATGTCTCAAAGCTTCCAAGTTCAACATGATATTCCCTGTGTCACATTGAATTCTGCTAAAAAAAAAAAGAGCCAAACTGGGAATCCTTCTCCTATGCCTCAACCAAGGGAGGGAGGCTGCTTTGCTGTTCCCGTATCGTCCAATGGTTCTTACCAGTTCATTGGCGTGCTTGGACCAAGCAAGGTTGCACACTTGTGACCCTGTGTCAATACACTGCAAAGGCTGTCCAGTTAAGGTATTCCAGAAACGTATACAGCGGTCAGCAGTCCCACCTCCTGAAGCCAGGAGCCCATGCTGATGAGGGGACCAAGCAATAGCTTTGACTGCTGCGAGGTGCTCTGTATACTGCTGGACGGGGCTGAGGCTGGAATGGTTCCAGACAAGGAGCTGGAAAGGAAAGAGAGAGGCCCGTGAGCATCATGCTTTCAGAGCAGAGGGGCTCTATCACATTTGAGGCAAAGGCTCAAACGAGCTACCACTTGCATTCTTTGCCCCAAGACTGTGTTTTGCACGCTGGAAGGGAGGAAGAATAGCAACTGGAAAAAGGACTTTCTTTCATTGCCCAGTTTTGATTACAGTAATCCACTGAGTTCTAGACTGTATTTTTAAATTGAAAGATCAATACCATCAATAATCAAACAGATTTTAATTGGTTTGTGGACTGAACTGTTTGATTCATTATTAGAATACAATGACATATTTGGAATTAGGCCTCAGGCTTAAGAGAAATTGGCTATTACTACGTTTTAAGTTTGAACATTTTTATTCTTGCCTTTCTTCCAAATATTTACATATTGTTTTTATTTATTTTTTAAATTAAACCATGTACAGGTAATCCTCGTCTTATGATTGTCATTGAGCCAGGAATTATGGTCATGGCAGTCGTTAAGAGTGTCACCTCTTGACTGTGCCTGATTTTACAAGCTTTTTTGCAGCAGCAGTAAAGAAAACCCATTTTCACCAATGGCAGGCTTTTGTCGGAAGCTGGCAAAAATAAGCTGAAAATCATGGTCATATGATCATGGGACACTGCAAACGGCTGTAAATGTGAGCGGCTTGCGAAGCACCCAAAATGTGATAATGTAAGTGGTGTGTGTGTGTGTGTGTGTGTGTGTCAGTCAGAACCTTGAAAATGGGTTGTAAATGGTTCTGGGAAGGTCCCTCAGAACTTCAAACAGCAGCTAAGCTGAAGTGTATGTTATATTGCATCCCTCGAGAGTCATCAAAACAATATCCAATAATAAACTAGAGATAAACATTAAAAACGGTGCATTATTTCAGAAAGGGATGGGAAAAGATAAAATTAGAATCAACACCAACCTAATACAGAAAACCACACCTTCATCAAGAGATAAAATGGAACCAGATGGATCTTCCTACTAATATAACCAGTGGTGAAAGGCTGAGGGCCAAAATGTCTCCCCACAGTCTCAGTAAGAGAACAGATGAAATTTAAAATCTTATGTGGTGCTTTAGGGAAGAACTCTTTGCCGTCTCTGATTACCTTACTATGAACATACTGTTCAGACATATTTAAATTCAAATAAAAAACAGTGTCATATTCTGTGTCAAGGACAACTGCTCTTGTGTGCTTCCAGCATTCTCTTAATTCAAGGTCCAACCCTCTACTCTCCTACTACGGAGTATCACAGAAATGCAGCAACCATAGGTGGTGTATCCACAGCCACCCTGGATCAGCAGCGGTTAAGGCCAAGCTGGTCACCAACCGCACCTTGTTGTCATTCCCACCAGATGCCAGGAGCTGGTGATCTGTGGACCATTTCAGCCCACACACTTCCTGCCTATGGCCTTGAAGGCGCCGCTCAGACTGCAAGGGAGGTGTCCGGATGTCTCTCTGGAGGATCATCCGGTCCCGACTCCCGGAAGAGAGCTGATCTGCATTCCATGCCAGAGCACCTAGAACAGAAGAGTGTTGTGAAAACCATGAAAAACAGTGTAGTAAAGGAAAAATCCTTTATGAAGAGACGTTCTTCATAGGAGGCTGGGGAAGGGCAGAGGCCAGCTGGGCAGTCAGAGGAGGACCCAGGCCCATCCCCTCTCCATCCTAGGGCACGCAGGGAGGAGAGGATAAGGGAGAGACGTGAATGGTGTGGCCTACGGGGGATGAAAGGGCCTTGATCCCCTTCATGGGCTGCAGCTGTGAGAACTGGTTAAAAGGACGGACATGCATATGGATCAGTGCTGGAAAAAAATCATGGAAATATCTCTATAGTCTGTTGTTCCTCTCTGAGTTTGGGTCCTTCCCAGTGTGTGTTCCGATATCTGAGGACATCTTCAAGCCCTTATCTTGCCTGGTTCCCTTAATTGCTTCAGTGTGGTTTGTGTTGTTTTTACTCTTATAATTTATAGGCATTTTTAGTATAAACGGCATTTCCTCCTTTTCGTAACTGCTTGTGGGGGAGTTTTTTGTCTCCAGTCAAGGATATTTGGAGCTTTGAAGCAAAGTGAAGGAATAAAAGGGGCTTCACCTGTTTTTGTGACTGTGTTTATTTTGTACCCCATCCTGGGTCATCACACTTCCAGTGCAACATCCGGCATAGGATGCCAGATTTCATAATTTCATCTTTAACAATGAAAGAACGCTAAAAAACAGAACTGCCTCGAGACTATGAAGGAATTACAGTCTCGAAAGAAAACTGAATATCCCTGTTGTTTAAAGCTAAGACGTGATTAAATGTTGCGTATGTCACCTCTTCTGAAGCATATTCCAATAACTGGTGCCTTGTTTATCCAGAAAGCTATTGCTCACCTATTCCAATACTTGTTTTGACTAGCAACAGCAACTCTACAGGTCTCAGGAAGGTCCCCCCCCCCCCAATTGCTGAGTGAAGAGCCCTTCTCAATTTAATTACTAGGTGTGTTTCTAGCCACTGGATTAGGTAGAACATTAGCTAATTGCTCGTAGAGAATAAAACCAGAAAGTTATGCAGCACAATATATTATTTTTCTTTGGTAAAAAAAGAATTACAGCTAACCAAAATAACACAAAATTATGAACAATCTTCTGCATGTTCAACATCCAGATTAAAAAATTATCTAAATCCTTGAAATGTTAACATCTCTCCTAAAAAGTAAAGAGCATCTACCCTGTTTATCAAATTAAAAAGCAGCTTAACAATAAAAACAGCCACAGTCAAGGCATGAGTCCCTCCACAGAAAACAGCTAAATACAAACCCTTTCAAATCCTAACCTCTCTGGAACAAAACCATTTTCACTTAGCACCTGAAAATTAAGGGAGAACACATGGCAAGCACATCCAAAAACTTGCAGCAACCAGCAATGTCCCATGCCAGGTTACAATATTCTAGCTTTCCAACAGAACATGAAGTAGGATTACCAAAGATGATCTCAGTACGTGGACAGGTTCACAGACAGGAGAAGATGGCTTAGGAAGCATTCAAGTCCCAGATAATTTAAGCTAGGATTATGGAAGAACGGGGCTATATCCTCCACTGCAATGTTCTCACAATGACTAAAAGTTGTCTACAATGCTAAGTATAATGAGAATTTATTACTGAGCAAGGAAAAATTAACATTCGAGGTGGGATAGAATGTCTCCAATAGACAACATCACTCAGCTTTCCTTACCCACTCTGGCCGTGTGACCTTCCAACATTGAGAGCTTCTTTCCTGCTGCAGCATCCCAGATCTGTACAAAACCTTTGTGGGTCCCAACTGCCACCAAATTGCCCTAAGCAGGGGGGAAAAGATATCAAACATATGGCTGCAGGAACTATCACTCCCCTGGGAAAACACTGCTCCAAATACTGTCCCAGCTCCAGAGCAATGTTGAAGAACATATTTTTATCTCTCTCTCTCTCTCCCTCTCTCCCCCTCCCTCTCTCCTTTCTTTCTCTCTCTTGTTAGCAACTAAACACCTAAACATTTGCTGTTATTTATTTCGCAGGCATATGTATGCAGATTCACTCACACAAAATTTCTGCAGGACGCTGAATTGCACTTTTTATGGTAAGGGGGCTTTGTATGGTTTTGCAAGATAAGTTGTTATAAGATAAGTTGTAAAATAACGTGGTTGTGCAAATGTGTAATATGTATAAGTATATGAAAGTAATAATTTTGTATCAGTATAGGCAATAACTGGATTACCTGATCTGAAATCGGCCAGTATGCTCTATGGAAGGGGCATCTTTGCAAAATTTCTCTATCAATTAATATCCTTTAACAGGCTATTTCAGAGATATAACCTAGAATCTTCTGTCTACAAAGCACTGCTGAGCTACAGCTCTGTTGCCAACATACTATAAAGGTTTAAAAGTGATCCACCTGTCTTGGTTTTAGCCCTTTAGTCCTCTTATACTGTTTCAATTTAAGGAGTTTTAATTCTAAAGCTTTCACTACATTATCTATTTTTCTGGTCTTCTCTTTATTATATCCCCTCTTTTTTATATATAACTAACTCAAGTTGGTGAACACACTTAATACTTGTGACTCTTCCTTTCCACCCCACAACAACCCTTTGAGGTGAATTGACTGAGAGAAAGTGACTGGCCCAAAGTCACCCAGCCAACTTTCAGGCTTAATGGAGGCCTAAAACCCATACTCTCCTGATTTCTAGGCCAGCATCTTAGCCATTATAGCAAATGGCTCTCAATCTTGGTCTCAGGCCTGCAGTGATCACATACTAACCCGTTCTGACCATCCTACAGAGGTAACAGAATCGCCTTCCACAGATAGATCACATAGCCGCGTCACCTTGGGAGGAAAAAAGTCAAGAATCAAAAATCTCTGTAAAGGCACTGAAAAAAAAAGGGAATTCATACACTTGGGTTTCAGAAACCTCTCTGGTATTTTTGGCTTCAGAAAGCCAAGCAGTAGGAAAATTCTGTCCTTAACAAAAATTTCAAAAATTTCCAAACTCCCAGCAGCTGAAAGATACTGTTTTTTAATTTAAATGTGTTGCATGCTCAGAGCAGGAAACCCACAAAGCTAGTCAAAAGTCAGACTTCTATAAGGAGAAAATTGACTCTCTATTGGGGGACATGTCCAAGGGCAGGAATGTAAACTCTTGTTCCAAACAACAGGCTTTACCTGGCTAGTGCAAGCACTCCAAAGGTAGACACATGTCCCAAGACCAACACTAAGGACGTTGAGGGATGACCAATCGACTAAGTTCAAGTAGAAGTCATCCTGAAGTTCTGGAGCATCCAAAACTTTGAATGGAATCTTGGATATCTTCCTTGTGGGCTTTCGAGGTGATCGAAGTAATTTTTGACTATTGAAAGGAAAAAGAAAAACAAAGTTGAGGAAAGAACTCAAGAGAAGGAATATCCGTTCCCCCCAGGTATACCCTGGTTTGGTGACCCACTTCCTACAAATATACACAAAAAATATAAAATATTTAAAAATTGCCAAAAGAATCTGGCTGTTCTACTATTTCCTGAAGTCATTTCAGGAATTCCAGACCATTTAAAGGACCACCTCTCTCCTATTACATCCACCCAGCCCACCAGGATGGGAAGGTGGGGTATGTTGCAGATCCTGTCTATTAGGGATGTATGGTTCATGGAACCATGAAAAGGAAGTGGTGGTGGGATCTTCTCAATGGATCATCATTCCCCCAAGGTATGATTGACCCTCCACTGTGTTGCTTTTCCGAAAGGCCCTGAAGACGTGGTTTGGTCAGTGTGCCTGGGGACCATGAATGGAGAATGGCTGATGTGATTATGTTGCTGCTACCATGAGGGGAAGGTATGGGTTTTTATGTTGTGGACTTTTTAATGCCTGGAGTCACCTATGTGAGAACTGGACAGCCATGTAAATAACCATCACCGGCTATTAGTCATGATGAGTTACATTCTTCTGGCAGAACGGGAAGTAGCATGCAAGTCGGGTGATGGTATTGCCCTTCTTCCCTATTTAGGGCTTTTTCACATTTTGAGAAATGAGTGCTAGACTAATTAATTTTTGTTTAATCCAGCACTGTTCGTCTTGTGTTCTGAAAAAGATATTTTTTTTACTTTATTTCTTTCTCTCTAGGTAAACAGCTAGAGATCAAGCAGGGGCTGGTTATTCAAATGCTGGGGATGCTTTCTTTGAGAGTTGTGTACTGAGCAATGGTTGAGACCTAATGTTCTAAATTCCACACCACATTTCCTTCCTGTTCATTCACACACTGACATTGTTACATGGCTGGTTGGCTGGGGAATTCTGGGAGTTGAAGTTCACACATTTTTAAATTGATAAGGTTGAGAAACACTGCTTTAGAGGGTTGCCCTGTAAAATTCCTAGAAATAATATATTCATTGATTAATAGTCCAGGAAGTAAAAAGACTAGATGGACTTCTGGTTTGGGTCTCTTCAGCGACAGACTGAAATCCGCGATCGTGTGCGGTTTCGATCTGTGCTCGCCGCTGGAACACCCTGATCCTTTTGATTCGGGGCTGAAGCCACCCCATAGAGGTGGTGAAGAGGGGAGAGATTGCTAGCCGAGTGGAGAGCAGCCGCATTTCTCCTTCTTGGCTGTTCTAAACTTCCTTCCCCTAAGGCGGTTGCAGCGGTGGTCAGAAATGGCCACCTCAAAGAAGAACCCGACTGGATAAGATTGTGCAGGAAGAAGACAAAGAGGAAAGCAGGACAGACTGGGCTAAACAACAGAGAACATCTAAGCAAGGTACCCTGAATCTAAAAGTACCTAGAGGGATACTTCTGAAAGAAGATCTTTAAGCAGCGAAGGAGAGAGAAAAGGAGGTTAAAAACCCTTTTTTAACCTTTATATTGACAATTACAAATGGTATGGAAATAAATTTATATTAATCTATTTTGACACTAATAGGCAACCTTAAGCTGAAATCTAAGTGTCAAAAGCAGAATGAAGATTTTTTTCTTGGTCATTTTAAAGCCCTAAAAAGGAGAAGAGTGGAGGCAAAAGTGGGGGACTTGGAATAATGGAAAAATGGAGTACCACCTGGAAAAATAAAGAGGATTAACAGAGCAACTTTGAAAAGACTCCCGAGGATACATTGTAACTGAAATCTTATTAAAAGATACAGTAACCCACGGAAAGGAAAAGTAAAGGAAAGAAACAAGAAGGAACAGTCTGGGATCATTTGGTGATTTAAAAAAAAAAGTTTTGGGCATTGATTTTTTTCTTTCTTTTTCTGTTTTTACTTAAAGTCAATTGGGTGGTTGTTCAAAAGTTTTTAAAATGCCATCACTCCTGGAGGAATTGAAGATGAGTCTTAAAAAACAGAAAGAAGATGCAGAAAGGGGAGGAAGATCCTTTGGCTTCATATTTGAATTTTTTGAAATGGAGATCCTGAACTATGAAAAGCAAAAGGAAAAGCTTCAAGAGCAAGAAGAGGGCGGGACAAAGAAGAAGCCATTTTTAATGATCAAATAATGCAAAATGTGGTAATAAGGGGTAAAAGGGAGAAAGGAGTTAAAAGTTTGAGGTCAAAGGGAACAGCCAAAAAGAAACATAGTCTGAAAAAGAAGTATAGAAGCAAGGAGAAGCAGAAAAGAAAACTACAGAAGGGAAAATGAGAGAGAGAAGGGTATAAAAAAGGGATGAGAAAAAGGGGGGAAAGATAGAAAGGGAAAGAACTTATGAGGGACAAAAACAGGAAATAAAGAAAAAGGGGAAACGTACTAGGATTAAAGGTATTTGCTCAGCTAGAAAACATAGAGTCAATGGTTAAATTAAGTTAAAAGTGAGGATTCTGCAAAGGTACAAAAGATAAGTGTTGTGACAGTAGAATACTGTAATGAGTTAGAAATGAAATAAGTAAATAATCTATGAGATAAAGCTGTATTGCTTTGTAATGGTATGTTTATTTATAATTAATGAAATAATAAAGAAGAGAGGGAAACATTGCAATTGTTTCTAAAGATTGATAAAATATTGAAAAGAAATGTGAAAGATTTATAAGGAAATTTATACCAGTTATTAGAATGAATTTGAATAATTATTTTGCTTATTAATAGCAAATAATTTACAAGATAAAACTGTATGACTATCCAATGGTATGCTTATTAACAGTTAAGTAATAATGAAGAAGGGAGGGAAACATTTCAATTGTTCTCAAAGATAGATATTGAAAAGAAACGTGAAAGAGTTACAAGGTTCATACCAGTACTAGAATGATTTTGAATAACTATTTTGTTTATTAATGTGTATGTATGTATGTATGTATGTATGTATGTATGTATGTATGTATATTTTTAGAATTTTTCTTTTTACATTTTCAAGGGGAAGTACCAAGCAAAGTCTGAATGATGAGATCTACATGATATAAAATATATATTAGAAATTTGAATGTTATAATTTCAGAATGCACAAATTCAGTGTTTAATGAGATTTCATATGATAATAACAATAAGATTTAAAGGTGTTGCACTTCGATTGGCAATCATGGGGGAATTTTGCTTCTTAAGAATGTTGGAAGAGAACATATGAAATTGTAAACAAGACAGACGAAAGTATAAGTACAATGAATAAAAAGATATAGAAATTTAGGTAAAAGAAATACAATTGAATAAGCAGAAAATGAGATAACCATAAAAGAAAATTAAGAGAAGGGAGAAATAGTGAGAAGTTGGAAAAAGAGTAATAAGATATGAAGTTGAATACATAAGGTGAATATGCATATGAAATTGTGTCTGTATGGAAATGTGATAACCTGGAACCATGCTGTACTCAAATAAGATGTTTTATTTGTTTTGTTAACACTGAATAAAACTTTATTTAAAAAAAAAAGAAGACTAGATAAGATTAAACTATCAAATACACCCACAGAGTTTATGTGGTTCAGATGCCTTCTGAATAGAATAGAATAAAGGGACTTATATACCGTTTTACAGCCCTCTCTAACCAATTTACAAAGTCAGCATATTGCCCCCAACAGTCTGGGCTCATTTTACTGATCTCGGAAGGATGGAAGGCCGAGTCAACCTTGAGCTGCTTAGAATCAAACTCCTGGAGTGAGCTGCAGTAATTCATTCTGACCACTGTGCCACTATGGCTCTTTTAATAATACCACTAGTAACCACAACAAATTTCAATTCAACTTCCAGTTTGCAAACCACAAGGTGGCATTAGTTCCAAGGTTATTATTCTGCATGGATAACCACCATCCCATTTCAAATGGTAGCCAACCTTTTGTTGCTGACAGGGGAGAGGGAGTATGGAGAGACCTCGTTGCCATCATCAGGACTGGAACGTTTTGTGGTGAGAGAATACTACATTAACAAGGAGAAAACAATTATCCCCAAATTAGCAAACTGAGTTTTCTCCCAAAGAATAAGCACTTGATTTCACAATCCATTCAGACTTTACATATTGCACTAAGCTATCATTTTTATTTCATTTTGGCTTAACATGCTCTCTGAACCCCATGCATTGTGACTATTCAACAAGAACCTGGCTTAGTGCAATGTACCGTATGTATGAAGTCAGTCTTGCCTTCCTATCTGTCAAATGCTTACAGCCTGTTTATTTTTCTTTGTCTTCAGCCTTCCTTCAATAGGCAACAAGGCAAGAAACAGAGAGTGACTCAAGAATCTGCTTCAACCACATCCTTTTCAGCTGTAATTAAGAAAAACTCTGAAATAGCCTCCCCAGTGGCTTATCTTTGTTTGCTTTCAGACAAGCAACATGTTAGAAAGACAATAAATAACTTCACATTGTTTTATGATGTAATTCTTTTCAATTTGTTTCAAGATTTTTTGTTGCATTTTAAAGTTCTTTTTTAATTTTAATGGGAGGAGACTCAGCGCCTTAACAAAGATCAAAGATATTAGAACTATGCAAAGTATTCAAAATAACGGCTTTATAAACATGTTAGGAGTCACCAACCTTTTGGGCCTCAGGGACCACTAAATTCATAATTTTAAATCCCACAGACCGTTAATATGATCTGCCTAATGACCGGCTGGGTGGTTGTGGCTAGGTGGTCATGTGACTGAGTGGGCGTGGCCAACTTGATGTCACTCACATCGAGGGGCATCACACTGGCCTCTTCTTGCCCCTCCCCTCTCAACCACTCCTTGCCTGCTTGCCAGGGCTCCTTGGAGCTAAGTAGCCCCCATGAGAAAGAGTTGGCAAAACAGCTGGCTCAGTTCAAATTGGATCTGACCAAGGCAGCAGAAGCATTTCACTGAAGCCTACGAGAGCACAGGCTTTCCAAGCAGAGGGAAGACCTGCAGGTGTGTAAGGCCAGGTAGTGGTGCCTGGAGGCTCAGCAGGCTGAGATGGTCAGCCAGTTCCAGGCCATGATGCAGCCCCACTGGAACAAGGCCCTCCAGCTCTTTGCCACCAGCAGCACTTCCCTCCAGCCTTTGCCCAAAGCCCTGCACCAGGAGGATGAAGCAGACCCCAAGTCGGAATTTCTGCCCCCCTCTGACCTGCACAAAAAGACCCCGATGGGGGAAGACTCTCTGCAGCAACACAAATGTTCATTGCACACATCCGGCCCAGGGGCAGTAGTTTGAGGATCCCTGATTTAGTGCAATATAAAAATGCAAATAATTTTTCTGCGGACCACCAAAATTTTCTCACGGACCACCGGTGGTCCACGGACCACCAGTTGGAGACCACTTTGTTAGAGCATGTATCACAACTCTGTTTGAAGACAGCTTTTTTTGCTCTGGCTAACTTGCTTCCTGATGTATCTTTTTAAAATGTTTTGCATACTTAAGACACAATACTTAAGACCCGATATCTGAAGACTCATTTTTCAATACCGTGAAAAGGCTCTTCTTCTCAGGCGTAGAGGGCTGCAGCCTCCTGTCCTCAGTCTGTGGATCTTGGACTTTCTCAATACCAGCTCCAAGGAGTTCATTTTTTAGCAAGGCGGAGTAGGCAAGGCCATCTGCACAAACAAAAACCTTGTCAAACAGATTGGCCATTTCTTAAAAAAATAGGTTAACTGGAAGCATGTAGCAACCTACAAAAAAAGCCGCGCAAAAAATATTTTTTCAAAACATTTTTTAAAAAAGAAAGAGACATTTAGAATAGAATAGAATAGAATAGAATAGAACAGAACAGAATAGGTTTATTGGCCAAGTGTGATTGGACACACAAGGAATTTTATCAAAGATATTCGTAATCAGGAGGTTGGAGACTGAATTTCAAAGTTAGCCAAATCTGTTTTATTGGCAATGTTAGTAAAATTAACAAACGGCTACTGTTATTATATTTAATTAACTTACAAACAAGGGACATAATTATTATTATTTCCAAAAGATATTAGTAAGCAGGTGGTTGGAGACAACATTTCAAAGTTAGTTAAATCTGTCTTATTCTAAAGAGCTAATATATTTAATTACAAACATGAAAGATGAGTATAAGTAATGCTGAGATCTTATTAACATTAGTTAAGGATCCCTTATTCTTCCTTAAAACTTATATTGTTTTGGCAAAAGCTTATGCCTCTGCTAAATATCTTCCTCATGGCTATTATGTAGTGTTCTCCCCCAATGTCTATGGAGATTCTCAGTCATCCAGGTCAAGATGGCAAAGACAAACAGCAAACCAGGGTACTGCAGTCTAGCACAAACCAGCCTACCCCAATCTCTTCAGAGGGCCTAAGGCATGCAAGCAATAGGCAAGATATGGTCTCTACCTTTGCCATTGTCTGAAGTGGCATCTTTTGCTTTTCTATTTTGACTTGGAGACTTTTCATTTTCCTAAAAATGCAGATAAAACAATTAGCATGCGCCCATTTTGAGAATTTCCAAACTTCTTTTTGCTTTCAAAAGGCAGTATAATTGTTGTAAAGCTTTCTAAGCAGCCTCACTGCAGAAGATTCTGGGTCACATATCAGAGATTCTACTTTGACCACTTGCCAAATTTGGCACTACTTATACTCCCGTATTTCCCTAAATTTAAAAATTGTTCCAGAATCTATTTTTCCCTCTTCAGAGCTTAGACATTTTAGAGAAATATGTAGTTCAAGGAACATTATCTATTACAGCTGTTCTTTTCACCCAGAAATTCTAGTATTTTTTAAAAATGCCAAAAGTTTTCAAAACACCTCTTCAATAAACATTGCTATCCATTCACTCAGCTTGGTTTTATATTTTGCTTTGCAGCTCCACTCTCTGCTTTCAAAGGTTAAATAGGCTGCACCAGGGAGGAGACTATTCAGACTATTCTAAAAGCTGTTATCAACTGGCCCCCATCCCTTTTTCATTCAAATAAGCTTTTTTTAAATTTACAGTCTTTCAATACCTATCAGACAATTCCTACATGTATTGTTTTCCATTGATTTCAGAGTATGTCTTGCTGGTATATATTTATAACCAACTACTAAGAAAAAAATCTTACTTGTGCAAATTGGATATTTTTAAATAACTAAACCCATCTTCAAGCAGTCACTTGAAGTTCCTCAGCATTTTTAAGATCCAAAAGCCTTGCATCACAACTCCTGACACTCTGAACATCTGGACAAACCCTGCTTCACACATAAAAAAATCCCCAAATTTGACCATCATCTCCACCTTCACGTAAGTAACTGAAATTATCCTTCTAAAAACTTGGAGAGGATTGCCAGCCTGATTAGACATGGTAGGCAGGATAACCTGATTCTTGACAATCTTGGTCATGACAGTCCTAAGACATATGGTACCCTCCATATGGTTTAAGATTACAACTTCAATCACTGAACATGTTATTTTCTTTTGGATACTATCAAACATTTAAGGGAAACCATGACTGCAAAATATATATTTAAAACAAAACAAAACAAAACACACAAATGTAATGACCAACAGGATGGAAGAAAATATCATGTCAAATATTTGGGAACACCCCATCACCCACAACCAGTCAACCAACTAAATGGCTTTTCTGCAAAGCTCACATTTATTCTATGGAAGCTGATGCTCCAATTTGCTCCAGCTCGGGAAGGAATGAATCTGTCACCATGTTTACTAGGGGAGGAGACGGGTGAATTAGAAGGTGTCAGGGTCCTCCTCATATCTGTAACCTGGAATGTTGAAAGAGCAAGAATGGGAGGGAAGGAAAAATCAGAAAAGCAGCCACTGGAAATCCACAACAAAGACCAGAGACAAAACAGAATACAACTGCATTAAAAATGAAATCCAGCAATTACAGCAAAAAACAAGATTCCAGAATCTTTATACAGGTTGTCCTTGACTTACAACAGTTCATTTAGTGAATGTTCAAATTTACAACACTAAAAAAAGTGACATGACCGTTTTTCACACAAATGTTGCAACATCTTCATGAACAGGTGATCAAAATTTGGATGCCAGGCAGTTGACTCATATTTATGACGGTTGCAGTATCCTGGGGTCATGTGATCAGCTTTTGCTACATTCTTACAAGCAAAGTCAATGGGAAAACCAGATTCATTTAACAATCATGTTACTAACTTAACAACTGCAGTGATTCACTAACATCTGTGGCAAGAAAAGTTGTAAAATGGACAAAATTTACCTAACACTTGTCTTAAATTTAATAGAAATTTTGGGCTCAACTGTGGTCATAAGTCAAGGATTACCTGTATATTATATGAGCTTGGCACCTTTGTATAGCTTACCTCATTTTGCACTGTTGTGTTTATATATTTTTAACTTTGATTCCAAACTAAGTTAATTTAGGACCACTAATCACACAAAGACTTTCTGGGCAAAGTAGTAACCTTACATATACCTAATTAAAAAGACAATCAATCAATAAACAAACAAACCTTAAAGCAGGCTTGTCCAACCCGCGGCCCATGGGCCGCATGCGGCCCAGGTCGCCTCGTAATGCGGCCCAACGCCCACCCCAACCTTCATGAAAGATCCAGCGAGGAGGAGGAGGAGAGGCAGGTGCGAGGCGGGGCAAGGCGAGCAACAGAAAAGGCGGGCAGCCGCAGCCCAAAAGTCCCACCCCGCCACCTCCTGCTGTTGCCGCCGCCGCCACTGCTTCTGCCCCCGCCGCTGCTGCCGCCGCTGCTGCTTCTGCCCCCGCCGCCACCGCTGCTGCATTTGAAGGAGGAGAGGTAGGCGCGAGGCGGGCGAGGCGAGCAACAGAAAAGGCGGGCAGCCGCAGCCCAAAAGTCCCGCCCGCCACCTCCTGCTGTTGCCGCTGCCGCCACCGCTGCTTCTGCCCCCGCCACCACCGCCGCTGCTGCTTCTGCCCCTGCCCCCGCCGCCGCGCTGCTGCTTCTGCCCCGCCGCCGCTGCTGCTGCCCTGCCGCCGCCGCCACCGCTGCTGCATTTGCAGGAGGAGAGGTAGGCGTGAGGCGGCGAGCTTTCTTCCCCTCCCCCCACCCCGCAAAATTTGGCGGAAAATTATAAAATAAAAATAAAAATTATAATAAATAAAAAAATAAATAATAATTTTATTTTATTAAATAAATAATAATAAATAATAAAATAATAATTTAATTATTTTTTATTTTAATTTAATTTATTTTATTATTTTAATTAATTTAATTTAATTTAATGTAATGTAATGTAATTTAATTATTTAATTTAATTAATTATTTAATTTAATTATGTGCGGCCCAAACCAAATTTTCATCTTCTAATGTGGCCCAGGGAAGGTTAAAGGTTGGACACCCCTGCCTTAAAGGGAATTATATTTCAGCAAGTACAACTGAGCAATATTTGAGTAAAATAATCTTATAATCTGAACATTATTAGAAGAGATAAAATAGTAAAACCTCTCCAATCATGTCAAACCAAAAGTCCAAATATGGTTAATTTCTAGAAATACTGATTGCGTCCATTAATTAACCTCTGTGTGTATGTGTGTCATTCAGTGCTAATGATCACTTTTTAATACAATAGTATTTCTTCCATTAGAAACCATTTAACATTCCCAGCATTCTAAAATTATAAGAGTGAAATAAGGGTACCCCATTTTTAGCATTTGCTAGGATAATGCAAGCCACCCACAGAATTGCAGGAAAGGACAACAAAATCTTCACATTTAAAAGCTATTTTTATTTTATCATCTGTTTGGGCTGTTTTGCTTTTCTTTTTTTTAATTTTCAGAGCCAAAATCTATTATTGAATAAGTACAGTAAGTGTATTAAGCAGGGGAGTACAGAATGTTCTGACTTTAAATAATCACCCATTCAAGCTTAGAAAGGCCCATTCTGAATACTCCAGATAGGATTCAACCTGTCACTTTCAGAGCTGTGAATCCTTTCTGGATATTTAGAATCACTTAGAGCAGGGGTCCAAGCCATGACGTATTAAGCAAGGGAGTACAGAATGCCTCTGACTTTTAAATAAGCTCACCCATTCTTTCAAAAAAGAGAAGGCCCATTCTGAATACTCGAAGCCATTTCCAAAAGCTCCTGTCACTTTTGGAAGGCTTCGTGACCCACCGGACTTTTTTCGCGGCGGCCGTGATGCCGGGCCCCGCCAGCGCCGCGATGCCGACTGCAGTTGGACACTGACTTAGAGTATTCAGAATGGATTAGAACGCCTTATTTGGATCATTTAGTGCACAGTTTAATCAAGTTTACTTAGGATCATACTAACAATACATAATCTTGCAAAATTATTTTTTTATATTTAATATATATTTGTATATTTTCATCACATTGCAGAAAGATACAAAATGAGCACTAAATTTCAATCATCTCTTATCACTCAATTTTTTAAAACAAAAAGAAAATACTGAACTACTGAAAAACCCCACTAAAATATATGAATTGGAATGCTTCCTCATTCATTTCATTTTCACTCTTCTGTTGTGAATATTCCAATATTTGGCTACTAGCATTAAATATAAAGATGCATTACATTATTTTAATGAGACCTTTTAGATTTCTCCAAAGCAACAGGAACATTCTGAATCTGACTAACTGAACATTTGAAAATATACAAGTCTCTTCTAATATGAGTTCTGATTTCTTCTGTTGTTTCTTTCATCACTTTTCTTAGGCACATAACCACACACAGTTTTCCCAAGGCCTTACATAGCCTCTCAAAACAGGGATGCAACCCTGAGAGATCCTGAAGTTTCCTAACTCTTTAGAAGTTGCCACCAATTATTATTTTACAGTTAGGGTTAAATTAAAATTGAAAGGTAGTTTCAATTTTAATTACAAGTTTAAATTAAATGCATTTTCTACCACTCCCTGTTTTTGAAGTACACCCCTCTCTAAGATACACTTTATGATTGCAAATACAACAATACAAAACTAGGTAATCATCTGCAACTTAATCATGTAAACAATTCAGCATGTTTTTGCTCTTTAATATCTCTTGCACATGAATCTTTTTAGAGATGTATGCCACAATAGAAGGATTTTATTTCTTGTACCATACACTGGAAAATTTTAAATGCTTAATATTTACAGAAGGCATCATGTTTTCATTCTGGATGTTGATCTGACGGAGAAGGCGCCTTTCATAGTCTTGATCCATGATGGACAGATGCAGGACAGTGGGGGAAAGAGCCAAGGTGTCTTATAATAGTCTCACACAATTTTTTTGTGCATGGAGACCAGGGAATGACCAATAGGCTGCAAAGAAAAAGGCAGAACCAGTACATCAAACTCCAAGCAGTTGAAATGTTAAAACTAGCATATGTTATAATTGTGAGTTATAATTCCACTTTTAGTATTTGATGATACCTATTTTCACTTAGTTACAATGGATTTACACACTGTGCAAATTGCTCATTTATAGACATGATCAAGCCCGGATCATCCTATGTAGAAATTAGAAATGTTTTTCCCAGGCTACAAGCAAAAAAGTTGTGTAGCCAAAGTCTACTTATGTGTTAAAATCAAGGTGTGATTGGCATCATTCTTTTATTAGCTGAGGGGATTGGCTGGGACTAATTCTAGGAATCCATTGCTCTCCATACAATTAAACTTGTAAATTTAAAAAAATCACACATTTCTTCTGTGACTCTCCATTCTCATGATCTATTACAGACAGTAAACTCCTCAGTGTTCACCTGTTTATATGTGGTAAAGCAGGGCTCTTCAAACTTGACAGTTTTAAGACTTGTGGACTTCCACTCCCAGAATTCCTCCTTCAGTCATGTTAGCTTGGGAATCCTGGGAGTTGAAGTCCACAAGTCTTAAATTGCCAAGTTTGAATACCCTTGTGGTAAAGCATCATGGATACTACAAACAATTCAAAATATCCTTGCTGCTATTTAAATTGGAAAGCTGGGACTTAAAAAACCTTGAGAACTAAAGCTTAAAAAGTTTTACCCAACTCTGCAATGTTTCTCTGCAAAACCATGGCAAATACACTCAAGATCCTTCAATGCCTGTGCATACCTACTACCAATGAAACCTTACATTACTCGAAGTCAGTTTTGACTACTAGGAATGCATAGCCAACATTTTGTTTGCAAAAACATTAATCCAATATTTATGGCAAAAGAAAATACTATAAATAAGATAAAAGAAATGAGAACTTATAATTCTCATTTATGTGTAGAAATATGCAAAGCCATGTGTATCCTCCTCTTTCCTCACCTGAAATACCAGAAATTTCTGAAAGTCATAGAAAATATTTATTTTCCATATTCAAAATATGTACTACTTAAAATGTGTTTTTGCACCTTACAGAACTATAACACAAGGTCTTCCTTAGTCTTCCTTATAACACAAGGTCTTCCTTGCCCCTCTGAATGAACTATGATCTTGTATGCAGATGAATTTTGATGAACTTTTCATTTAAATCTGTCTCTCCTGTCTGGTTTACCTGACACACCTTGAAGTTATTTTTAAGCTCCATCAACCAGCAAATGGCATCTGAGTAAATTTACTTAAAACTTTCTCTAGATTCCATAAATGTGCCAATTCTAGGCCTTCCTTAGGCATGAAAGACACCTGGGTGACTTTGGGCCACTGGCACTCAAGACCCACCACCACACAGATTTGTTATGTGGAAAATAGAATGCACGAGTATCTTGTATTTGTCACCCTGAATTGACCAAAATATATAAAAAGCAGCATATAATTATTATATACATAACAGTGTGAAATCAGTTGCCAGTTCTTTAGCTGGTGTTGGCCTTTGTACAGAGATCCTCCTGAAATAGAACTCAGGATGTAATATATTATTAAAGTGTATGTGCAGATCTTTAAAAAGTGTCCTTTTGTGATTGATGGAAATTGTTGTCAGTGCAGGGATTTTGTAAGTGCTGCCAAGATTTTTTTGGTATGGCACCCAGTGTGCCAATAAGCACTGTAATTATTATTATTAATTATCTGACATGTTAAATTAGCAACATCTGTTGTCCTCAAAGGGCGTTGCACTAACATTCGTAACAGGTCATATTTGCCTGATAGAAATAGTTTTTGGCAACACTTATACAAAAAGCCAAAATAAATTATAACTATATATTTTACATTATTATAGCAGTGAACTGACAAAAAATGCATGCTGTGCATCCTCTCTATAATTTTTCCTGATGAAAAAAACAAAAGGAGAATGGGCATTTTTGTCTTATGACTTCAGTTTAAAAAAAACCTCAAAAATCACACATATATCCAGTCAATCCTAATCATCATCCATCAAGTGCACCCCTGCTTAAAGCCCCCAGCTTTCCTTTACAACACCTAATTCCCAACTTCTTCAATTGACACAATGCCTCCCCATCCCCTAGCCAAACCCAAGTCCAATTAATTCAAGGCATTTCCACATCTTAACACAAAACGGTTTTTTAAAAATGCAATGCACAAGTGGGCAGTGTTAAACAAATACAGATAAATATAATTCTTCTCCCAGATTGCCTCTATATGCTATACATGGAGATTGGGGGAGAGAGCTGCGCTTAAGCATCTATCACTGGACTATGGATGGAGATAACCAGCAGGGATCGGAGAGATATTGGGAATTAACCCCTAGCCTCCCTCCGCGCTCTAAATCGCTTTTATTATAGAGAACAAGAGATCCTCCCCAAGAGGCTGGTAGGACAGGGGTTCCTCGAGCTGCCTCCCTCTCCTCCTTATTCACCCATCACCTTAAATGCCTGTCAGCCTGAACGCTCCCGTAACAAGACAGCCCTCCCACCGCATCCAAGCCCAGGCAGCCCCGTCACCACATCACACGGGGATGCAACGGAGCCTTTCTCCAGAAGCCCCGCGCCCACTTTCACCTGGGCGCAAAAGAGAAAAGAATGGACTCGCAGGTAAGGAAAATATAAACCCTCCTCCCTCTCACCTGCCCTCAGCGAGAGCCATCCAATATGGCGCCGATTCGATTCTCTTGCCCACCCCTTTTCCCCGCCCACTCTTCATTCCTCATCACCACGCGCAAGGCGTCACGGGAAGATAAGCCCCCCCCCGCCCCATCCTCCTCCTCTCCTCCTCCTCCTCCTCCTCGCTCGCTGATTCGTCCCGTTCGAATCAATACAACTCAGAGGGGAGCGTAGCCCTAGCAACGGTCCCGAGGCCTAGGTGGGATCCAGCGAGCCTGCTTTGCGCGAGATACCGAAGCACAGCAGTACGATAGGAGCAGTACGGGCGGGGCGGTAGCAAATTGGGTCACGGAAGTGGCTTTTGCCCTTCTTCCTCCATATAGAAATCCGATGGGGGGGGCGGGAAATGGAGGTGAGAAAGGAGGGGAGTTCCTAACATTGGGATGGTTTTTAAAGGAAATGGGGAGGCTCTGAAAATGTGTCTGAACAGTTTGTTCACTTGTATGTTGCAATGAAAATCATCAAATAGAAAGAAATTGGAGAGAATCTGATGTTGCAGTAAAGATCAGGTCTTTAAATGGCCCCTCTGTAAAAACTCTGGATGTTTGCCTGTTTCTCAGTCTATTTTACCGCAAAGACAGGAAGGAGAAAATAGAGAAGAGGAAATTGGGGAAGGAGGATGACAGGGTTTATAATAACAATTTTTGAGGTACTGGTGTGAAAATATTTTTAACGTTGACCATTAAGCCTCTGGATAGATGCAGGCTCAGCCATTGACTAGTTTATTGATAAGGCATGATCTGTGTAGTGGATGGTATTTATAAACTATGAAGTGCAGTTCTCTACCGAAAGGATAAGATCCAAAACAATAACTACTATACAGAACATAATGAATACAATATAATATCCTGCCATAAGGAGACAGACTAATGATGGGTAGAGAACAGCTATGAAGGTCTTGAAAAGAATAAACAGCCTAAAATTCCAGGTAACAAGATGCCGGCTGTATCTGTGCCTACAAAAGAACAGAATTGTGCAAGCCATGATATTCCCTGTGATGCTTTATAGAAGGGAAAGTTGGACTTTAAAATGCAGGATAGAAAGAATATTGATGCTTTTGATCATTAATGTTGCAGGAGACCCTGAACATACTGTGTACAACTAAGAAAACAAAAGGATCATTGAATAAATCAATCTAGAGATCTCATTTTGAGGCAGAAATGGCCAGGTTCAAATATCCTACTTTGGACAGACCCCACTCTCTGGAAAAGGCTGCAGTGTTGGGAAAAGTGGAAGGAAAAGTGAAGAGGATGACCAGCAGCACAGGGAATGGCTTAGTTACAATGGTGATGATCGTAGAGAAAAGTAAAGTCCTACACCTAGGCAAGAAAAACCAAAAGTACCCATATATAGGCTTAATAGCAGTAACTCTGAGAGGGATCTTGGAGTCTTAGTGGACAACCAGCTAAATATGAGCCAGCAGTGTGCAGCAGCAGCCAAAAAATCCAATGCAATCCTAAATTGCATTAACAGAGGGATACAATCGAGATCAAGTGAGATACTAATACCATTCTATAAAGCCTTAGTAAGATCACACCTAGGGTACTGCATCCAGTTTTGGTCAACACACTATAAAAAAGATGTTGAGACTCTAGAAAAAGTGCAGAGAAGAGCAACCAGAATGATTAGGGCACTGGACACTAAAACATGAAGAACGGTTACAGGAGCTGGGCTTGGCTAGTCTAGTAAAGAGAAGGACCAGAGGAGACATGATAGCAGTGTTCCAATATTTGATGGGCTGTCACAGAGAGGAAGCGGTCAAGCTATTTTCTAAAGCACCTGAAGGCCAGACAAGGAATACTGGATGGAAACTGGACAAGAAGAAATTTAACTTGGGAAAAAGAAGAAGCTTTCTGACAGAACAATCAACCAATAGAACAGCTTGCCCTTGGAAGTTGTGGGAGCTTCATCACTTGAGACTTTCAAGAAGAGATTGGACTCCCATCTGTCAGAAGTGGTGTAGGGTCTCCTGCTTGGACAAAGGGTTGGACTAGATTGATGTACAAGGTCCCTTCCAACTCTGATTATCTGTTATCTGTTATGAGAGCACTGTTGGGAGGCCTGAAAGAGTGGGTTAGGGACTGCCCATCATGTAGGAAATCTATTGAGGTCACTAGGAGTTGAAAACATTCTGTACTTTATTGTACAAAAGCAATCAATCATAAGGAGATAACAGTGAAGGGAAGAGTTGAGACAGAGTAAACAACAGAAGAATGTTTATTTGAATTGTGTATAAGTAGGCATATTTGCTTATTATATATTTCTTTTTAGTATACTCTCTTGGACATACATTGTACTGTTTTGCAACCAAGCTATCACAAAATTCATCTGGGAATAAATCCCACTGAATATTAGAATATTTATTTCTCAATAAATCCACTAGGTGGCTATAGGCAAAACTATTCTTGTTGAAGTTGGCCACATGTTTTTCATCTTAGTTGTTTCAGTTTGAACTGGAAAGTGGCCCACATAATGCCAGGAGAAGAGAGGAGAAAGATGGTGTGGGGAGAGAAGAAATTGAGAAGATATCTAGGTAAATTATATAAAATGGTTAGATTAATAATTGTTCTGGGATCACTGTTAACTATTGTTAAAGTAAATGGCTTTTATATGCCCCTGAAATACTTGGTCTTCCAGGTGCAATTCAGGTAACACATCTTAATGGAGACATGCCTTTTCCATCATTATTCCTGTGCTTTGGAAAAGAATCCCCCCTCATCCAGGTTCATATAGCCTCAGTCCTGCTGTCTGTCTGTTCCAACTGAATTAAGATTATTCTTTTTTCCCCTACCACAAGCATTTTTGATAATGTTTTTAAAATAATTTTAGCATTTGTTTTAAGCTTTTTCCCAGAGTAGTTGGTAGAGGGCAGAGGATAGACATAGAAATAATAAAATCACTAATTTGCTTTTTGCCTCTTTTCTAAATCCAGTTTTCCTCTGTCATCTAAATCTAAGTTATCACAGGAAATATGTAGAACAAGAAGTCTGGTTTGAACAGTGGCATTCCATGGAATCAGTGCTTTTATTAAGCAATTTGGAATGCAAAAAACCTTCCAAATGTCGCTTCTTTTGTTGAAAAAATAAGTTTAAAAGTGGCAAATAGCGATCACTCTAAGCAATAAAAAGAGCGCCAGTTTTGTATAAGGTTAAGGTGGTGGCCTAGAAACCAGGAATTCTGGTCCTGCTTTAGGCACAAAAACTAGCTGAGTGACTCTGGACTAGTCATTTTCTCAGCCCACACTACCTTACAGCATAGTTGTGGGGAGAATAGGAGGCAAGAATTTAGGAAAAATCCCTTCTTAAACATTTCCCACACTTTCTGTGGGCTGGGACATCTACTGGTTGTCGTGTGTGGCTTTTCTTCCTGTCTCCCAAAGTTAATTCTCTCTACCATTACACATTATGCCTTTATAGACAACAACCATCATATTTGGAATCCTGCATACAGAACAACTGTCTTATCTGGGCTGCAGAAATCTAGATGACTGTTAAGGCGGCAGCATAAAAAGGAGTTTTTCTCTTTGCTGCCATCTTGCTGGATTTTTGTAGCTAAGATCTAGAATAGGGGCGGCATCAAGTGACGTATTGGGACTTTTTCCTCCTTCGCTAAACTGCGCATGGGGCATGTGACGCATCTGGCCTGTGGGCCAGGAGTTTGACAGCCCTGATCTAGAAGCTCTATAGACAACACTGGGCACTACACATCGCAAAAAGAGCATGTTAACATTGGAGGGAAAAAGGGCAATCCAATCTGGAGTCTAAAATGCATCTAAAGAAAAAGATTTTGTGAAGAACACTTACAAGGAAAAAATTATAAATATTAACACTTTATTTAAAGCCTTGCACATATACCACTTATGGCATTTACTGCTAATGACAATTTTGCTCCAAGTATGTGTATGCTATTGATGCAAATTAGGATCTCTACATTTAGAGACTACCTTACAATTCACCATATTTGGAGAGCATCCAACAAACCAAAGTATTTCCTACTCATATTCCACTTTTCTGCCCATAGCATATGTTTAAAAGGTTAACTCATAGTGCAGGAAGAATGAATATCAACCGTATGTATATGTGGAGAATTAAGGAACTTGAGGAATTGTTATGTTTATTGCAAGGCATTTTCTAAGTTGATTCACTTAGATCAGGAGTGTCAAACTCACATCGTCACGGCGGCGTCACGTGACATATCGGGACTTTCCCCGCCTTCACTAAACGGCATGGGTGTGGCCAGCTTGTGATGCATCCGGCCTGTGGGCCGAGAATTTGACAGCCCTGACTTAGATTAATAATTCGTTTTATGCAACAATCTCATCTTAGTATCTACCGCTCACATAATAAAATTATATTCCATTCTACCTATATAATATTGTACTTTAAGAAAGCCTTTCTCAATATCCTACATTCTAGATATAATTTATCCTTTGAATAGCACTGAATACACATTTTTGCCAAACAATTAGCACAGTAAAACTGATTTTTTTTTATTTATATAGCTGCCCATCTCACATTCATGACTCAGAAATTTTTCTCAGAGATAATTCACACGCATTTGCTTCATTTTCATCCCAAGTAATTTACTTACTTTACTTTATTGTCATTGCATCTAGTACAACGAAATCAAACACCATCTTCAGTGCACATCATGACCATGACCATGAAAATAAACACAAACACACATCCTTCACCCTTGACACATTGAACTGGAAACCCCTGACACCACACCAACACTGCACTGTACAGCAGAATTCAAAAGAGCTACTGCCCTGGATAGAAGCTGTTTTTCAGCCTATTTGTCCTTGTTTTTATTATTCTGTACCGTTTGCCAGATGGTAATTGTTAGGAATTTAAGTCACCTAATAACTATTTGGGTTGGAAATATATAAACCAGGATAGACATTTTAATACTGTATCTTTAAGAAAATGCAAAACTGTAATTGGGTGTGGTTTCTCAAAAGGCCATAAGATGGAGCCAGAAACCTGGGTTGTTTAGTATTAGTCGTAGTCTCAGAAGAGAGTGTATCTAAGTGAGTCTCTGTTTCCTTCTGTTGGAGAGTATTGGCGTTCCTCCTAATTGACTGTTATTCTTGGATTTGATGTAAGTCTGATACTGAACTGTTTTTGACACTGGAATTTGTTGTTGGATTATCCCTGAACTAAAAACTGACTGATCTTACCTGTGAATGACTTTGGACTGCCTATTTTGAACTTTGCTTAAACTTTCTGGAAGTAAAAACCTACATTTACTGTACAGTGTATCTGTGTGCTGTGTGTGTATTATTCAAACACTACTCTCAAATACGTCTCCCTGTATGCACTCATTCTCCTAATGGGGAATTACCTCAACAGTAATAGTTCAAAAAAAGGTTTCCAGGATGAGATGGATCTTTGAGAATGTTTTGAACTTTCTTAAGGCAGTGGGAGCTATAAAGCTCTTCCAAAGAGGGGAGAGGGCAACCAATGATCTTCTGGGCAATGACGTTAACCCTCTGGAGTGCTTTCCTATCTGCCACTGGGCAATTGGCAAACCATACAGAGATGCAGTATGTTAAAATGCTCTCTATGGTGCAGCGGTAGAAGGTCACCAGCAGTTTTTCATTCAATTGTTGTTTTCTGAGAAGTCTCAGGTAGTATAATCACTGTTGGGCCCTTTTGACCAGGGTTGCAATGTGGGCACCCCAGGTCAGGTCCTCTTTTAGGGTAACACCCAGAAACTTAAAACTGGCCACTTGCTCCACTCAGTTCCCATTGATAAGCAAGGGCTGGATGTCTGATCTGTTCCTTCTATAATCCACTATAAGCTCCTTGGTCTTATTGATATTGAGGACCAAGTTATTGTCTCCACACCACGAAAGCAACCGGTCTACCTCATGTCAGTAGGCAGACTCATCCCCCTGGGAGATAAGTCCCACCACTGTTGTATCATCTGCAAATTTAGCAATAGTATTACTAGAGTGGGTGGGAATGCAGTCATGCACATAAAGAGTATAGAGTAAGGGACTCAATACACAACCCTGTGGTGTACCAGTGTTAAGAATAAGGGCTGAAGAGGTATGATTACCTAATCTGACCCTCTGAGCGGCCAGACAGGAAATCCATAATCCAAAGGCAGATTGAATAAGAAAGGCCAAGGTCCAGAAGTTTAGACACTAGTCTATGTGGAAGAATTGTGTTAAAACGCAGAACTAAAATCCACAAAAAGCATCCTCATATAGCCACCCCCCACTGTTCTAGATGAGTCAGAGCAGTATGAAGAGTGATGGCTATAGCATCCCCTGTATGCAAACTGGTGTTTATCAAATGTATGCAGAAGACCAGAAATGATGTGCCGGCAGACCAATTTCTCAAAGCACTTCATGATGATAGGAGTGAGTGCCACTGGTCTGTAATCATTGAGGTTATTGATAGGGAATTTCTTTGGCAGCGGAACAATGGTGGAAGCCTTCAAACAAGATGGAATAGTGGACTGGGATAAAGACTGATTGAAGATCCTGGTAAAGACTCCAGCCAACTGATCAGCACAGTCTTTAAGCACTCAGCCAGAGATACCATCAGGACCGGCAGCCTTTCTAGGGTCCACAGTCCTCAGAATGTTCCTCACCTCCTGTTCCTCCACAATGAGGTGGGGTCTACAATTGGCAGGAAGTTGTATTTTATCTGTTTCTGATGTCTCCACTTCAAAGTGAGCAAAGAAATGATTCAGTTCCTCTGCCAATGAAGCACCCCCCTTAGCAGGGATGACATTGGTCAGTTGATGGTTTGTAATTTGTTGAATCCCTCGCCACACCTGCCTCATGTTATTGCTATAAAAATTATCCTCAATCTTCCTCTTATAATCAGTCTTGGCCTTCCGAATACCTTTCTTCAGATTAGCTCTGGCAACACTGTATCTTGCCCCATCACCGGACCTAAAGGCCTTGCTCCTGTCACGGAAGAGGCGCTGGACTTCCTTGGTCATCCAGGGTTTCTGACCAGGATAGATCCTAATATGTTTATCCACAGTGATAGTATCTGTGCAGTGTTTGATATAGCACAGAGCAGTTACAGTGTGCACCTCTAGGTCAGGGTGGTAAAAGATGTCCCAATTTGTGTTCTCAAAACAATCCTGAAGTTGTTGGGAAGCATCTTCTGGCCAAGATTTCACTGTCTTTATTATAGGCAGAGTCCGTCTCCTAAGAGGGATGTATGCTGGTGCTAAAAGCAGTGACATATGGTCTGATTGTCCCAAATGTAATTGTATAACCTTATAGCCATGTTTGATGTTGGTATATACTTTGCCCAATATGTTTGCTCCTCCAGTAGCACGCTTAACATGCTGATAGAATTTAGGGAACACTTCTTTTAAATCAGCTTGATTAAAGTCCCCCGCTATGATATTCACAGCATCAGGATACTTATTCTGCTGATTACTAACAATGTTATACAAGAATCCCAAAGCTATGGTAGTGTTGGCATTAGGTGGGACATGGACTGCAGTAATCAAAACCACGCTGAATTCCCGTGAAAGATATATGTGTCTACATTTAAGAGTCATATACTCCAGATCCATGGAGCAGTGGCTGTCTACAGTATTTGTATTGATACACCAGCTTTTGTTCACATAAAGGCTTAAACCCTTTGCTCTTGCCAGAATCTCTACTCCTGCCCTGCCGGTGAGCTATGTAGCCTTCCAGCTCAACAGCTGCACCTGGAATGAGTGAAGCCAAGTTTCTGTGATTAGCAAAACAGAGCAGTTCTTGATGAATTTCGTCTTTGCAATCTGTAGCCTGAATTCATGCATTTTGTTAGTCAGAGATCTTGCATTGGTAAGAAATATACCGTATTTGCCGGCGTATAAGACGCCTTTTTTGCCCTGAAAAACATGCCTCCAATTGGGGGGGTCGTCTTATATGCCAGGTCATCTTATACGCTGGCAAATAGTAATTGGGAAGCACTGCAGCTGCCCGCGGCTGAGGCACTTTTGCGCACCGTGGAAAGCGAATCCCGTGAAGCCGAAAGGAGCAGCCAGCCTTCTCCCAGCTCCCAAGGAAGCAGGCTCGCACCGCCCGAGCTCCGCTGAGGTATCCGGCTGGGGCTGTCAGGAGTTGTTACCGCTGGCACGGCTCGCGGCTCCAGTCCGCGTTGCCTCGGGAAGGAAAGGCAAAATCAGGAGCCGCTGCTGCCATTGCAAAGCGCCGCCGCGGCTCTTCCTTTTTGCCTTTCCCTTCCCGAGGCAACGCGGACTGGAGCCGCGCTGAGCCACGCCAGCGGTAACAACTCCTGACAGCCCCAGCCGGATACCTCAGCGGAGCCCGGGCGGTGCGAGCCTCGCTTCCTTGGGAGCTGGGAGAAGGCTGGCTGCTCCTTTCGGCTTCACGGGATTCGCTTCCACAGTGCACAAAAGTGCCTCAAAAAAAAAAAGTGCAAAAGTGGAAGGCGTGCGGAAGAGGGGGCGAGTATATAACAAACTATATTTTGAGTGGAAATGTTGGGGGGTCGTCTTATACGCCGGGTCGTCTTATACGCCGGCATATACGGTACTTGGAATTGAAGGCTTGCGTGGAAACTTACTCAGCCTAAAGAAAACCTCAACACGGCATCCTCTCTTCCTCTTCCTGTTCTTCCTCCTCCTTCCTACAGGGATAGTGATCCATGGCTCCCCCAGGAGCCTAGCTGCCTCCTTCGGTATGATATGAGAATGTATAAAATTGTCTGTAATATCCTTTTCACATTTCAGTCCAATTTGTAACAAGGCTTGCCAACTATAGATGCTCCTTGCCCCACAGGATTCAATCAAGGAAAGGATCCAAAACACACACAGAATCATACACACCATACACTGAAAGAAGGAGCGGTTAGCCGCAGCATCCATGTGCACAGCCAGCTTGAAAACCGTAATATTTGCAATAAAAAGATTAGTCAAGTAAGTTTGTACATTTATGTATTTTATTTCTTTATTTTTAAAAAAGAACACTTGCTCTCACCAGAGCAGCATAACTATTTTCCATACTGCTAATTTTTTTTTTGCAAGGGGAGGGGGAGAGGAAAAGGTTAAAATACAATTTTAAATGCAAATATTATGTTAAAAAACATCCTAATGCATTAAGAAAATACAAAACTAAATCAGAATTTATTCACAATAATAATCAGCATGGATTGATGTCATGAGGAAGAGGTGCAATGTTATGTAATAAATAAAGCCATTATTTTATGCCAAGGTAACTCAAGTTTTGCATTGTTAAACTGCTTCTAGCAACTATCATCATTTTAGATGAAGCAGACTTAATCTACATATGCAGTTTTCTTCATAGAATCTTATACCTATTCTTTTCAAGAAGGAACAATGGCTTTGAAAATTCCTTGCATACAAGATGGGTATCTGTCTTCAGACTCCTAGTTTGGTTTCAGAGATTCTATCAGCTCTATGTATGTATCTTTGATTTAAGACACAAGATCTGTAACCTTAAAAAACAACAACCCAAAAACTTCACACCACATTCCTGAGGGAATGATGTCTCTGCCTCATCTGCAAGACTTTGCATTGTGTACAGTGCAAATGTGAACAAATGCACACTGAAGTGGTGGTGGGGTATTCACCCTGGAAAAATATTAGTTGCCTATTAGGTCACATTATATGCATTTAAAATATTAAGGCAGCAAGTCTAAGAAAAGTTCCCCATTTTGAAACTTACTGTAGACTAATAAAACTTGTCTGGCGTCTCCAGTATAAAATAGATTAATTACTCAGCATGATTTAAAATAATATGTGCACTGACCATCTCGCTTGGAGAAATGGCACCAGTTTTAAACTAGGTCAATTTTATGGCAATATTTGAGAGTCAGTCTCCTGAGCTGAAACCCATTTTTTTTGGCCACGGGGTGGAAGTTCAAGACTCCCAAAAGGAATTCATTCCTATCTTCACCTTAAACTGTCCCAGAAGATGAAAAGGGACTTAAATCAATATGCTTGTGATCTGCAGGCCATAAGCTGCCCATTCTTGAGACAGGTAGGTCTTTGAAATGACACATGGACTGTTTGTGCAGACTTCCAAAGTAGCCAGCTAGGTTTCAGCCTAGTGTGTTGTGTGAACCAGTCTGTACAGTTGGTGTATGTTTAAGTAGGTCATGCAAATGCAGAACATTAGGCAAATTGAATAAACTATGGTTGGGTAATTATGGGTAAGTCTGCCATGCAACCACAACCTTTTGTCAATATTCCCATATCCCTCTAACTCACCAGGAAAATGTCTGTAGATATTCTCAATCACCTGGATCATAGTTGTCTCAAAGGTGCTTTTACAAAGGCAACTGGACTGTTTTTCCCCCCCTGAGGAAGAAGAAGAAAACATTTTGGGACAAGAAGCTTTTCTTGGATAAGAAGCGAAATGTTTTCTTCTTCCTCAAGGAAACAACAGTCCAGGTGCCTTTTAAAAAAGTATCTTTTGAGTCACTGGGAGGACTTAATTTAGAGTCCCCCTCTCTCTCTGTATCTGTGTCTGTGTGTGTGGTGTTTAAGCAAGCCATGGTTTAGCATATATGAATTCCATCAATGAAACAACTCATTAGAGATGATTAACACATTCTGGTGAGAATTAATCAGATAAATGTTCTGCCAATGGACATCTGGATCAACTTATAACTATCTCTTGGATTTGCACTCGTTCAAATTTTGCAATGCATTTCTCAATTCCAAAATCATTCTAAAACACTTATCAATAAAATGCTCCAACAGGATAATTAAAATGACAGTGCAAACCATATTAATAGTAAGAAATAGCATGTTTTGCTCTGATGTTAAAAACACAAGTGGAATGGAATTCAATTCAATTATCTGCTTATTTGTACCTCTTATCAGAGGGAAGGGCACTTTTTAGACTTGGATCTATTCTGCTTTTTCTCTATCAATCAACTGAAGTCAGGTATATGCTAAAAATTAAAGAAGGATCAAGGATTAGCTTTTGAGTTTAAAGGCCTCTCACACAACCCCATCTTTCATAATCTCAGTAGTATAATTTAGAGTTAGAGGAGGCATTGTGTAGCTGCTATTGTTAAATAACTGGGAGTCAAAAATCCTTATTGATCATCTTCTAACCATTCTGATATCTGCCTATAAATCTTGGTCTCCCTGGATCTGCTTTTGATATTCCTGTGTGATCTGTTAGTAGCCACAATAGTCAGTGACATATCCCAGTGACTGCAATACTCATTTCTGTGGCAAAATCAGCCTGGAAATCTGTACTTTGGAGGAGAAAACAGAGTTCCAGAATCCAGCAATCATGGACAAGTCTCACTGATTTTCTGTCATTCTACCATCTACTGTCCTGCCAGCAACTTCAGAAAGAGCCAAGAGAGGACAAAGCTCAGAAAGAAAAGAGGTTTTCCTACACATTTAAAAGAGCAGAAAAGGCAACTTAAGGCTCTTTGAAGAGAAGAGGCACTGGAGAAGATATGCTACGTATAGGCAGCTGCGTCAGGAGCAGCATACAGCAGTGTAGTCCATCAACCTGGCAGACTGTAGTTGAGATATTTTCAAATTGTGTCCCAGTTGCTTACAAATGCTCACTGAGGAGAGAGACAAAAGTTACCCACAACATGCTCAGTTGTCTGTTTATGACAAGACATTTGGTGCCTTGGAAATGACAACATTAAACAACTCTTAAAACCAAGGCAACCCTCATTTTATTTCCAATATGCAGCTAGCTTTGTTTTCAGTTCGCACACCAAACTAGCAAATGAACTTCAATGACTAAAAATAAATTTGCTTTAGAGTCGCCATGTCCAACCTATGGCCCGCAGACAGCATGTGGCCCTGGACAGCTAGTAATGCGGCTCTGTAAGATCATATAAAATGTTTTTAAAATGTTATTTACATACATTAACTATATCATATATTTTATATGCAACCCAAGACAATTCCTCTTCACTCAATGCAGCCTAGGCAAGCCAAAAGATCCATGCTTTATAGCAGTGGCCCCCAACCTTTTTTGTGCCACGGCCCGGTACCGGCATCAGAAAATGATCTGCGGCCTGGTACCGGCATCAGCATGCATGACAAGGCAAGGCGAGCCGAGCAACCGGCCAGCCAGCCGTCCCCCGCTTCTCCCCGCCACCTTCAACTCCTCCTTTGTACCTTTGTCGATGGGCTTCGCTTCGGGACGGCCACTCGGCTCGCCTTGCCTTGGGTGCTGAAAGAATCCTCGCGCCTTAGTTTCGTTCGAAGCCCCCCCCCCTCGATGAAACTAAGGCGCGAGGATTCCTTCAGGACCCAAACGCCGCTTTCCAACCGGAAAAGCTCACCCAGAAGCACTTTCTCGTCAAACAAGATGGCGGCGCCCAGCAAACCGGCGGCCCGGTAGGAAATGTTCCACGGACTGGTACCGGTCCGCGGCCCGGTGGTTGGGGACCCCTGCTTTATAGAGCAGTGTTTCTCAACCTTGGCAACCTGATAGCGGGTGGGCTTCAACTCCCAGAATACCCCAGCCAGCTATGCTGGGAGTCCATCCATCAACAAGTTGCCAAGGTTGAGAAACGCTGCTCTGTAAAGCATGGATTTCGAGTGTGTGTGTAAAGGAACACCCTATATTCTGGATTTACATCTTTCCCTTACACCAAGAGCGCATGGCTGAAGAGAAACCTACAGTGTAACCTACCTGCTTTGTGGGAAAAAGATCTCAGGCTCCTTTAAGGAGACAGGAAGAAATGATGGGGAAGACGTAGTGCTTTCCAAACCCTGGACAAGCAGATAATTCAAGGCAGAGATTTGTAGTGTTTGGATCTGAAGTAGGCAGGCCTTCCTGGCAAACATTCTCACCTCTCTGGGCATCAGCCTCATAGCCGGCTTCTACACCAGGGGTGTCAAACTGCATTTCTTCGAGGGCTGGATCAGTATTGCAGTTCTCTGCGGGCCGGGTGGAGGAGACGGGACGGACGCCTCCTGCAACACCCTGCTGGCCAAAATGGGGCACAGGGGGGGCACGCAACTGCCAGAATCCTGACACCCTGTTTTTGACCTGGGCATCCTGCCGGCCAAAATGGGGCACGGGGGGGCCACACGTGCCCCCCCCCACACTGTGTTTTCATCCTCCTGCATCACTTTGCTGACCAAAATGGAGGCGTCAGAAGCAAAGTGTGGACTGGTCCTTTGCTATTTCTAAGCTGGCCGCGCGGGCCAGATTTAAGCATCCCATGGACAGGATCCAGCCCACGGGCCTTGAGTTTGACACCCTTGTTCTATACCATCTCTGCTTACAGGTAATCCTTGACTTACAATTGGTCAATGTGACCGTTCCAACACACCTCCCAAAAGGTACTTACAAACTAGTCCCAAAGTTGTGATGGTTTCCACCACCCCCCCAAAAAAACCCAGTCTTTTCAAATTCTGGGTAGTCAGTAACTGGCCTGCATTTATGGCCTTTTGCAACATCCTGGAGTCATATGACTGCAGTTTACATTTTTGCAGTAAAACTCGTGTTTACTTGCAGTTTGGGGCAAACGCGCCCCATAGTGAACAATAAATTCAATTAACAGCTATAGTGTTCGCTTAATGAGTGCAGATTCACTTAATGACGAGTCATCAAAAAAAGGCGGGGAAAGGTAAAATTGGATCGGTCACATGATTATGACTGTTGTTATGGTCATAAGTTAAGGAGTCCCTCTATTACAGAAGTACAGGTTCATGCTTACTTGGCGACACGGGACAAAATCTCCTTGACTCGGACAACCAGCCTTTCATGTTGTATAGGATTGCTCTCAATGGTGCTGTGAAGCTTTGCCATGTAGAAATCAAGTGTGTTCAGTGTGGGGGTCTCACCGGTGCCTGTTGGAAAGAATCCCATTAACTACTTGAGCACCAATTAGCATCCTTGCTTAATTAACATGGTGTAGGCCAGTGGTTCCCAACCTTTGTTATGCCGCGGCCCGGTACTGGCATCAGCTGGGCGCCGCGGCCCGGTACCGGCATCAGCTGGGCGCCGCCATCTTGTTTTGATGAAAAAGTGCTTCCGGTGGGCTCACCGGAAGCACTTTTTCATCAAAACAAGATGGCGTGCAGCGCTTCAGTGAGCTTTTCCGGTAGAAATGGCACGCCGCCATCTTGCGGTGAGCTTTCTACCGGAAAAGCTCACCAGTGACTTTCATCAAACTGGCGCCCAACCAGCGCCCGGTAGGATTTGTTCCACGGACCGGTACCAGTCCGTGGACCGGTGGTTGGGGACCCCTGGTGTAGGCTACTCTGAAGGTAGCAAAGAACCAAAGCTCACCCTCTGAATCCTGGAAACCTTATCTGGACATAACCTTTAAGACAACCAAGAGTTAAACACTTGCATTTTTAACACAGTAAATAACATGCTGTTCAGAATGTTTTCTCAACAACATATTTTGTATTCCTGCTGCATGGTTACAGGACACATTGACCTGATTCAGAATGATGACAATGCATAAATTTGCTCCCCCCCACCCCCCAATTTTTCACTCTAGATCTAAAATGTATAGCTGGAATGTAACAAGTATCTAACTGGAAGTTTTCCAGTCAAGCTTATATCCCAGAAACGTTTGTAGCACCCATAGAAACCTGGTTTGCTTCTGCTGCTGGCATCTCTTCCCCCCTCTCTGACTTCCTATTGCCTTTTTTCAGTAGCCTCCAGCTTTCATCCATTTTATTCAGTGATTGGTCGAAGTTCAGCAGCACTGAAAAAGCAGACCTATGACTGATGTCTCATTAATGTTTCAGCTGTCACAGCAACCCTGCAGCCATGTGATTGTTATCTCGGCACGCAGGTGCCTGGCTTGCGATTATAACCTCACAGGGAGCTGCTGCGGTCACATTATTATGATTTGCAGTTTTCTTCTGATGGCTTCCCACCAGCAACCGCAATTGGGAAGCCAGCAGGGAAGGTTGCAAATTGCTCTTAGTACAGGGGTCCCCAACCTCTGGTCTGTGGACTGGCACTGGTCCTTGGCATGCCAGCAACTGGGCCACGCAAACAAGCTAATCCTCATCCGTGGGATGCAGGCAACATGTGAAACCACGCACCCCTCCAGTCCACGGAAAAACCTCTCTTCACAGAACCGGTCCCTGTGCCTGAAAGGTTGGAGGCCACTGCTCTAGTAAGTCGCTCCTGTTTTTTCTCCATCCGCAGCACAATAGCATTCATTTATTCTTTGATCTACAGCCCAAATAGAGTGGTAGCTCGGTACTCATCGTTAATTGGTTCTGGGAGGTGCAATGAATACAAAAAATGATGAGTATCGAACAATTTTTTCCCCATAAGGAATAATAGTAGTGAGTCACAAGGTAGCCGACACCGTGTTCTAGCTTGTCCCAAACAAACTGCGATGACCCAGGGCGTGGCACAAAGGTAGCACAGTCAAATCAGCAATAAGAGTCCCTTTATTATATCCAACTTTGCCTCCAATGTCCAGGTTACCTTCGGCTGGAGAAAAACTCTCCCAGGATCAGTCTTTAACTGTAGAAAATTCAGTCCAAAACAAGATACATACAAACTGTAACTAAAAATCCAAACAAACCAAGCTGAAGTAATTAGCTTGATAGGGATAGATAAGCCACAATGATACAAGATAAATTCATGCTTGCTCCCAACAGCTTGCTGCGTTCAGCTTCCTTTTTTGTACACTGTGTTCCCAGCTGCAGCTAATGAAGGGAATCAGGGCCCTTTCCTCCCCCGTAAGCCATGCAACTCACGTTGCTCCCTTCTCCGTTCCTCCCTGCGTGCCCTAGGATGAAGAGAGAGAGGGCCTGGGTCTTGCTCCGAATTCCCTCTCCCTGTTCTACCTCTTCCCTGCTCTGCCCAGCCAGACTTTACCCTTCCACAGTTTCTTCCACAGCCAATGGAGCCACACTCACTCCCTGTCAATTGTTCGGCTTCCCCCTCAGAGTCAGATTCCGACAGGGGCATGACACAAACGATGAATCCCAGGACAAAATTTTCATGTCAAAATGCATCGAGTACCAAACTCAAATGAGTTTCAAAGCAATTGAGTACCAAGGTACCACTGGATAAGGAATAGGCCTGTCTAAATCCAAACCCAAAATGATTTTTCTTTCAGTAATAATCTTTGTGGAAGTCTCCAAATGGAGGCTGGGTGGCCATTTGTCAATTCCTCTATTGAAAAAGGGGGTGGACTAGATGAAATCAAAGATCTTTCCCAATGTTTCTAAACGTTTCTATGATGGAAGTGTTTTTCTATGCAGGCACAGACCTCCAGGAAGAACCCTGAAGAATTTGTCCAAACCTTCCGGTAAACCACCTTAACACTCTTGCCTTTTTAACAAAGTGAAACTTGAGGTTGAGAATGGGGCAGTGTTTTGCTTGTGGCACTGTCATGATCAATGTACCCCCTAAAGACGCATGACTGCTACACACAAATATTGCAAAGCATGCAAGACTTCCGTGTCTCCTAAGTTAGCAGGGGGAAGCACCGTCAAACTAACACTCTCCAGTACCTGGAATGGGAAGGCTGGCAAAACTGGCTGTCAGAGCTTGGCGCACCATCTGGAGCTGTTGCTGCAACGCCATTGTCTGCCTCTCCTCCAGTGCAAGCTCCTGCTCTAGGCGCTCCTTGGCGCAGCTCATGCTCTCTGTGTGCTTCTGCAGGATGGCATTCTGCTCCTCGAACTCTGTGTTCATCTTACGCAGTCTCCGCAGCTCTGCTTCCCTGGCTGCTCCAGCAAAGAGAAAGGGAAAACAGAAGGACCAGAATTAAAAAGAAAAATGAAAAAAACACGGATCACAATCCTGCTTCTTCAACCTCTTGTTTCCAGTCCATGATAAAAATAGGCAATTGCTTGCTATAACCTTCTCCAATTTGACACCTTTCAGATGTGTTAAGTTACAGCTCTCAGGATTCCCAGACTTTGACCGTGCTGGTTGGGAATTATTAGAGGCACCAGAGAGAAATTAGTTTTCTGGACAGTCTGTTTGTCTTCCATAATGTCCTAGCAAAAAGGAGATTCAGCTCTAATAGACTTGAATGAATGTCGACAGTTGGGTTCATTTATGTAATTTGAACTCTGCACTGTTTGTCTTCTACTATAATTCCTAGAGAAATTATTCTGGAAAGTTTAGTATCTAATGAGAAATCACAATTGGGATACCAAGGAAAGATCTCCCAGGTGTTTTATGAAGAGAGCCAAAACAAAAAGTGAGCTGGTTCAGACATTGCACAAAGCCAACATGTTAGGAATGATAGTCACCTAACAGTTGGGTTGGCAATATATAAACCAGGATAGTCATTTAATACTGTTGTATCTTTAAGAGAATGCTGTAACTGTGATTGGCTGAGGTTCCTCCAACAGCCATAAGATGGAGCCAGAAACCTGGTTTGTCCTTTTTTTGCATTTCCTTTGCTTCCTCTTTGCCTTTTGCCTGATCATCATTCTGCTTGAATTGCTGTGAGTCTTGCAACTGTTCTCAAACTCTGTTTACTGGACTTTGTTTATGATACTGGTAAAGAAAAGGACTTCGTTTTTGGATTATTGTTTGGACTGATTGTTTTGAATAGTAACTGCTTTAACCGTGTATGATTTGGACTGTTTGTTGGACTTTGTTTACCCGGTTACTAGAAGTAAAACTTACATTTTACTATTCAGTGTATCTGTGTGCTGGTTGTGTGTTATTCATCACCATCCTCACTATGTTTCCCTAACGGGGAATACCTCAACACAACACATCATAAAGTCAAGGTGGTTTATTTTTTGACTTAGCATGCACTAGTAACTAAAATGTACTGTTGCTTTTATGTTTTAGCTCAGTTAGTGAACTGAACCAACTGTGATTTAATAAACTGTTGTTAACTGAAGAATAAAAACTGTTAATCTAGTCATTTGCTTTAAAACAGAGGTCTCATTCTCGCGGCCCGCGGGCCAATTGCGGCCCGCAGGACGATATTCTGTGCCCCCCCCCCATGATATGAAAGTATAATATTAGTGTATAATATAAATATAAAGTATAATATAAAGTATAATATTATGCGGCTCAGCCTCACCCAGACTCTGCCTCCAGCGGCCCCCAGGTAAATTGTGTTTGAGACCCCTGCTTTAGAATAAATGTCTATGGAGTTTCTCAGTCATCCAGGTCATGGTTGTCCCAAAGGTACTTTTTCAAGAGGCGGGATGGACTTTCTGATTTTTCCTTTCCTTTCCTTTCCTTTCCTTTCCTTTCCTTTTTCCTTTTGTTTCACTTCTCATCCAAGAAGCTACTTCAGCTCTGACAGGATGGTGGGGAATGGAAGGATTTATAAAACAAAAACAGAAAGTCTTGTTGCCTCTTGAAAAAGAACCTTTGCTTTGAAATAGTTCTTGGAACTTGCCTCTTATGTCATTATCCATCTCTGGTATTACAGATTTCCACTCTTTCAGGGATTAGTACTGCAATCTCTCCTCCATCACAATTGAAGGCAAAAAAAAAGTTCAATTCCAGATTTTCTAGCCATTTTAAGCCAAGCTGGTCCTCCTTCCTCAAGTCAATTAACATTTTAATAAAGCCACAGCTTTTCTGGAAAATGTGGGCATCTTTAGTTTCAAACCTATCTTCATTGTGTGTTGAAACTTCTTTGTAAAATATCTCTGGTGTATATAAAGAAATAGGAAAGGCAGCATCCCCTTTTAATATACATACACACTCAGTCCAACAATTCATTCCCATCAGATCTGAGATTCGGGTTGCAGCCATTGCTTGTGGCTTTTGGAAGGCGGGGCAGTGGGAAGAAATGGTATGCCCCAGTTTCCATAAGGGAAACCACTTTATCTTAGTACTGACTGCATTTCAACAGCTTCATTTGTACCTTTGTTCTGGTCTAAGAATTCCTCTGTAAAAATAGGGACATCAAATGTTGAGAAGCCATCACTGCCACTTTCTCCAGTCTGCAAGAAAAAATAGATTAAAAAAGCTGGCCAAAAAGCATTAATAACTTAAAGATTACATATTTTTCTCAGCTTGGTGTGGAAACACTGAAAATGTGGGAACACACTATATTTCTATACAGCCTTAGAATATCCTTTCTTTTTTCAGAATTAGCAATGAAAGGTTGGATAATGCAATGGAGCTACACTATACATTAATGTGCCACAAGTCTGGTATCAACACTCCAGGACAAAGCTAACAGGTTAAAACAAAGTTTATATCTACGGTATGATTCTTCTTATAGTTGAAAAGTCACAGCAGCTAATAAACACAGCCACCATTAATTTAATGATCAAGAAACTAAAATGGTATTATCTAGGCAGTGCCAAATGGATTTTTCTTAGAAATAAACATATTGTTAATTGTTCCCCTAATTTTCAAATCAGTAGGAAGTTCTTTAAGACTGCAACAGAAAGCTTTCATGCAAATTCTAAATCTAATTTCTAGATCAAAAACTACATCGACATAACTGCTTTTCTGGAGTTTATCTGTAGTTTTTAGGCTCAGATTGTTTATGTTTTGGGGGGGCGGTTTGCCTTTGACATTCAGATACAAATGTTTTGAAATTGTAGCTCGGTTGCAATAACTAAGGTGAGGGAGAAACCTAGAGAAAGTGTACTTTTTCAACTTTCAGTATGCTAGATAAAATGCAAAACAGATGGAGGGTGAAATATCTTACCTCATTGACTAGTAACTAGAAAATAAACAGCACAATTTCTCATTTTCAGGTTTGATATTCGTAAAAGCAAAAATGAAAGCCATCCCTTATACCCTGACAAATTACCTTGTATCCATTGAGCAATGTATTCACAGTTCCAGCACCAGCATCCTCTAAAATAATATTTTTTAAAAAGAAAAAAATCAGTTAATCAAAGCAGGTATCGAGGAGCTGATAATGCAGTCACGATTTGAATTAAATCCCTCCTAGGGCTTTTAACTTCAAGCAGACAGGAGGGAAGGGAATATGCAAGGAAAATAAGAAACTGATATTCACTTGGATCAAGAATTCCTACATTCGGTGATGCCATAGTAAATAAGACTTCACAGCTGAAAATTTAACCAATCAGGAGTATCTGTAGGCAAAATTTGTTTACCCCTTTGGAGATCAGGAAAAAAAAATCCAAGAAGGAACAAATTGCAAGAATAGGCAAGCTCATTTGAAATTAGGATTCTGTATGTGTACATCAAAGGAACGGCTAACTAAATCTGTCTATATGTTGTGAAATTAAAGAATTTTCATCATGTTATCAGACTGTTAGTTGGTGTTCATGGATGCATTCTGCCAGTCTTCTGCAAACCCCAAAATATAATGCGAGTGCCCCCGTGCATGCACCCCACCACCCACACATGCACCCCCCCACGCACATGTGCGCTGCCCCTCCTCGCCCATTTTTGGCTTCAGGTTGGTGCAGATGGCTTTACAGGCCCAAAACGCGGTGCAGGGTGGCCTCACACAGCGCTACGGCGCCCTGTTTTGGCTTCCAGGTTGGTGCAGGAGGCTTTCCATGGAGGGTTCTTTTTAAAGAGCAATTACAAAGAAGGCTGAGAAATTAGCTGGAGGGGAAGGGGGACAGCAAACTGCTAGAGAAGTCTGTAAGTCAGGGGTTCTTAATCATTTTTGTGCCATAGACCAGTGGCCCCCAACCTTCTGGGCACCAGGGACCGGTTCCACGGAAAGAGGTTTTTCTGCGGCCCGGAGGGGCCATGGTTTCACATGCTGCCTGCATCCCATGGATGGAGCTTCACTTGTTTGCATGGCCCAGTTTCAGTCCACGAATTGGGCCTGGGGACTCCTGCCACAGACCTGTTAGAGAGGCTGGTAAAACCTACACACCTCTTTTCAGAAATGTATTTAAATACATAAAAATGTATAGACACAAATTGTATTACAAAGTTAACAAGCGTTTCTTTGTGTCCATTAATTATTTTGTTGCATACATACATTGCTGAATAAAAAGCAAATGTGTCCCTTTAAGAACAGGGGTGTCCAACCTTGGCAACTTTAAGACTTGTGGACTTCAACTCCCAGAATTCCTCAGCCAGCTTTGCTGGCTGAGGAATTCTGGGAGTTGAAGTCCACAAGTCTTAAAGTTGCCAAGGTTGGACACCCCTGCTTTAGAACAACAATATGAGGAAGAAATATAATAATAGGAAATCCCTGAGACAACTTGTACTCTATGTTGGATCTACAAATATCCAATACAACTGCAAAACTGACCTTTCTTAATTTTCTTCTCTTGCATCTTCTCAGCACACAGCTTGTAAGCTTCTGATTGCTGGTATTCCCTCAGCTCCTTCATGTATTGCTGCTTCTCCCGCTCAGCCTCATCCAGATAGCGCTGAAAACACAGGAAAAGTTACAATGGACCCAATCCACAACCTCCATCTCTCTTTATCGCGTGTCCCAAAGGTGCTTTTTTCAGGAGGCAACTGGACTTTCTTTGTTTTTGGGTTTTTTTTGAAGACATTTCTCTTCTCATCTAAGAAGCTTCTTCAGCTCTGAGAGGATGGTGGGGAATGGAAGGATTTATACTCCTTGCAGACAGCTGGTCATTTGCATCCTTTTAGAGGGTAGCTGAAGCACTTGGAGGTTTATCTGTGTCTTCAGGGTCACCTGAGTAGTGCTCTTGGTTCCTGTAGCCTGCCAATTCTTTTCCCCCTCTAGAAATCCATTCCTACTCCCACACCATTCAAAGGGTGTTCATCCCAAATTGTGTAGCTAAAAGTCTGTAGAAATTCTCAATCGTGGTCAAGGAAAAAACAAGAAAGTCCAGTTGAAAAAGCACCTTTGGGACAACCATGACCTGGATGACTGAGAATCTCTACAGGCTTTTCATCCTGTGCTTACTAAAACATGCTTATAATCGTAGAAGCTCATAATATGCCAATATGGGTAGTCCTCAGCTTACAACTGAAAAAAGCGACTTATGAGATTTTTCGCACTTACAACCGTTGCGGTATCTCCATAGTTACATGATAAAAATTCAGATGCTTGGCAGCTGGACTGCATTTATGGTGGTTGCAGTGTCCTGGGGTCCTGGGATCCCCTTTTGTGACCTTCTGACAAGCAAAATCAATGGGAAAACCATATTCACTTAACAACCGTGTTACTAATTGCAGTAATTCACTTAACTATGGTAAAAAAAGGACATAAAATGGGGCAAAATTCACTTCACTGTCTTTGTTTAGCAACGGAAATATAGAGCTCAACTGTGATGTAATTCGAGGACTATCTGTAACTTCAGATTTTGAAGAAATACAATAGAAAAAAGTATTGAAGTTATTGAACTTTGGTGTTGGAGAAGACTTCTAAGAATACCACAGATAGCCAAGAAAACAAACAAATGGATCACTGAATACCCAGACTTCTCAATCAAGGCACAAATAGTCAGGCTCAAATTATTTTATTCCAGATAGATTATGTGAAAAAAAGAAGACGACCAGCAGCATAGTGGATTAATTCAAATATAGCAATGATGGGTCTCTGATGGAATCCTAAAGGGTCAGTTTGTGGACAATTACCCAGAAGAAAATCCACCGGTGTGTTCACTAGGAACCAACTAGATGGCACCTAATCAGACACCTGATTACAATAAAAACAGAATTCAATCAAAACAATGCAAACTTGTAGAAGCAAAACTGAAATAGTAACTTCTAGATCAGGGGTGTCAAACTCCGATTTCATCGAGGGCCACATCAGGGTTGTGTTTGAGGGCCTTGAGTTTGACACCCTTGTTCTAGATTAACCTTAGATAGGGACAAAATGCAGGTAGTCCTCCGCTTACAACCATAATGGAACATATAATTAAGGCCGTAGGTTATGCTGGTCATTAAGCAGGTCATCATGTGATAATGTCCAATTTTATGACCTTTATTTTGAGGCAGTCTTTATGTTAGCATTGTAGTCATAAAGCAAACTTATTGCTCACAGTGAATGTTTTTTTTTTAAACTGGAAGTAAATCGGTTTCTAGCCAAAAACCCTCCATACACTGCAGTCACAGGATGCTGCAAATGCTCATAAATACAGGCTGGTTACCTAAAAAAATGCAATCATGTGACCCAGGTGGGAGGGAGGCATAGGAACTTTGAATCCAGGTTGTATCTTTTGGCGGGGTGTGTGTGTGTGTTCCATTGTAAATTTGAATGGTTGCTAAGGGATCGATTATAAGCTGAGAGAACCTAGAAGTTAAGATTTGACACTTATTCATGCCTAACAATCACAGTTTGTATTTCTACTGGCTTCAGAAAACCTTACATATTTCCATGTTCTCTCACCTGCTTTTCCGTGGGCTGTAGTTTACTCCACTCTGCTCCCAACATTTTTGTGATCTCTGGGAAGGGCAAATCCGGGCGCTGCATGCGAATTTGTTCCCGTCGTTCATTTAGAAAGCGGACGTAGCCTGTCACAGGGGCCTTCGGTCCATTTGGAAGGATTTTCTTCCTCTTCTTGCCTTTCGGCCAGCCCCGCTTTTTCACCGGCTGCCCACAGTAGAAACAAAAAAGTTTGGGTCACTCTGCTCTGTCACTCCTGGCATTTCTGGAGGCCTGTGTCCAGGACTGCCACCACATATCTGTGGCAATCCCACACAAGCAAACGGGAAAATCCTGAACTGCCATCCTGGTTGTGAGATTCAGTATACGTGGAATCTCTGGCTACATTCCAAAATGAAAGTTTCTAGTCCTCAGAAATTTACTTTACTTTATTGTCATTGTACCTCGTACAACGAAATCAAACACCATCTTCAGTGCACATCATGGCCATGAAAATAAAACACAAACACACATCCTTCACTCCACACATTGAACCGGAAACCCACAACATCGCACCAACACTGCACTATACAGTAGAATTCAAAAGAGCTACTGCCCTGGGACAGAAACTGTTTTTCTCCCTATTTGTGCTTGTTTTTAATATTCTGTACCATCTGTCAGATGGTAATCTAAATCTAGAGAAGACATCCTTGAAAGGATGGAGTGCAGTAGAACTGGGGCAATTGGATGGAGTTGAGTGTTTACTGGCCGGATGCCCTTCCTAATGCCTATCTGTAGTTCTCAGTAGATTTTTCTTTTCTTCGCACCCTAAGAAACATCTGCCATGCCTAGGATTGAACCTTCCAAGTGGGAGGCAAGTATCTTCACCACTAGACTACCATGCCGCTCAAGAAAGCATAATTAATCTATCCAAAAGCTAAAGTCTTATGCAAGTTGAGCTAGACTCCTAGTAATTTCATCCATGTAGTTTTCTTTGCCACAACGTAGAAGCTGTTTGCTATTTTTTTTCTGGATGTTTAAAACTCCCAGTCCAGCCAATAATTCTGCTACAATGTTTCTGGTGACTTCTCATTCAAATACAACAAGGTCTGACCTTGCTTAGTATTATGAAGTAGGAACAGAGCTTTGGCTGAAGTTGTCACTGTGCTGAGTGATCTAATCTAAACATCACCAAATTTAACACTTAAAACTTTTGTAAGCAAAATCTGGCCATTCTTATTTTGATACTTTCAAAATGCTATAAACCAGAGGTCCTCAAACTTTTTAAACAGGGGGCCAACAGGGGGTGACTGGGGGGCATGGCCAATTTAGCAATCCATTAAACAATACATACAAATTAAACTTTCGTTTGTTTTGATCCTGGGGGTGTTTTATTTGCTTTTGTTTGCATATTGTTCTTTTGGTTGATTTTTCTTTTTACTAGAGCGTTTTTTAAGTTGTTTAGGAGTCTAGTGGTCCATTTCAGGAAACTCAGTTTTGCAGCAATTCTTCTCAGCCCCCAGGAGCTTACAATCAACAACTTTCTTTCTCTCTGTATCTCTTTCTCTGCCTATCTCTCTCTCTTTCTCTGTCTGTCTATCTCTCTGTATCTCCTCTCTCTCTCTCTCTCTCTCTGATTTACTAAGGGCATTTACCTTCTCAGGTGAGCTAGGTTTAAAAAAAAAATCAAAATCAAAATTGACAGTGTGTTTATATGGACGCACCAGGGGGCTCACCTCCTCTTCGCCATGGGGCTTCTCCCCAATTAACCGAGGGGCCTCGCCTTTCTCCTGCTTAATAGCCACTAGGAAGTTCCCATGTTGAGTTTTACTTGCAGCATTCCTGTAATCCAAAGTTACCAAGAAAGGTTTCCACAACAGCAATGGAGAACTTCAAAACATTCCAATCTACCATCAAAACTAAAACAGATTTAGGGACATAGCTAGAGTTAAATTAATCAATAAGAACAGAAGAGAAAAATAAGGTGTAGGGGGAAAAAAAGCCCTGTGAAACATAATCAGACTTTTGATTAGTTTTGAGATCTTTAAAAAACATATTTAAACTTAAATACATAAAGTGATTCCCAACATTACATGAAAAACAAGTCCTCCCAGTTGAAAAGACCATTTTAATACAATGACTCACTGGGCATGTCCAATTTGTTTTCAGTTAAGAATTGTAGCAGGAATATTAAACCACTACAGAAACAAGTTTGCAAATACACACAGTTCATATGCTCTACTCATTCACTCAGAAAATGAAGAGACAGAATGCAAAATGTTTTATTCAACCTAAACAGCAGAGATAACAAGCAACCCACATACAAGTTTAAATTGGTACCTGAGTCATCTATGTGCGAGTTGGGCCGCTACATCAATTTGTTTAATAAAGAAATGATCCTGGCTTATTTGGGCACACACAAAAAATACAAGTTTGGCTCCAGTCATTAGTGTAAGTTACATGTCTAATTTGCTTCCTTGTTGATGCAAAGAGGAAGAACCAACAGGAAGCATCCTCTAAGACCAGGGCCTTCAAACTTGGCAACTTTAAGACTTGTAGACTTCAACTCCCAGAATTCTCCAGACAGCATTCTCCAGACGGCTGAGGAACTCTGGAAGTTGAAGTCCACAAGTCTTAAAGCTGTCAAGTTTGAAGGCCCCTACTCTAAGATGTAGCTTGCTCATGCGATAGATTAATAAGCCAATTTGGTGTAATTGGTAAAGAGCAGGTGTAAAAACCAAGAGATTCTGAGTTCTAGTTCTCCCTTAAGCATGAAAGCTTTAGGCCAGTCATTCTCTCTCAGTCTATGCCACCTCACAGGATTGTTGTGAGGGTGGGAAAGGAGGTAAGAGAAAATGTACACCCCCTTGAGTTGTAGAAAATAGAGAAATACATAGATATAAATACATAGATAAACAAACCTGTAGGATAATGCCATGCAAATATAACCAGGACTGGTAAATTTCAAAAAAATGAAAGAGGTGGCTAAATGAGATTTTAGAAGCTGGCTATGAAAAGGAGATTCTGCATATACTCAAGATGTAGGATTTCACGATTTGAATATTTAAACATTTAACAGTATTTGTGACAATTCAAAATAGGTTTAGGGAAATTTTTAGATACAAGTTAGATTTTTGAGAAAGATCCCATGAAGACAAACCTTAGAGTTTGTCTCTCACGCAATCCAAAGTCCCCACTCTCCAAAATAAAAAGTGTTCATCACTTACAGAAGGCTGGTAGATTGCTGCTTGGAGCTCTGTGACATTCTTTTCTCTTGAATTCAAGAAAACCATAAATGTCCACTTAAACTTAAGGAACCTGAAAAGGACATGTGAAAATTATTAGTGTAAATTACAATTAGCTTGGGCAGGAAATAATTTACACAGGAGATGAAATGACTCTTTATGTCTCTGAACTCCTTTTCTGGATGCCTAAATCAGGGGTCCCCAAGCTTGGCAACTTTAAGACTTGTGGACTTCAGCTCCTTCTGGGAGTTGAAATCCACAAGTCTTAAAGTTGCCAAGTTTGGAGGCCTCTGGTTTAAATGTTTAATCCAGCATTTTAGCCCTTACAATGGCTGAGTAAAAGCCCTCAGGGCTTGCAAAGAAGGCAAAATACCTTAATTTTTTCCTCTTGATTCTGTACAGTAATAATGTTAGAGGTAAGATGACTCTGTAAGAGAGGCTCAGTTTACATAGATTAAGAAGTAAAAGGCCCTGCGGGATCAATTTATGTTATGCCCAAAGGTTTCTAATCTGAAAATTTCAATAGAACACAGGAAGGCTCCTCTGGATGTATAACAATGGCCATCTTAGGTTAACCAGTGGAATGATGCTTACTTCCTCAATGGAAGCTCTTCAGCTACACTGGACTGCTACTCCCATCATTCCCAGCCAGCATGGTCAATGGGAATTAGGGGATTTGTAGTTATATAGTAAATTAGCTGCCAAATACTGAATTGGGATTAGTCCACGTACAGTAATTTAAGTGTCTTTCAACCTTGGGAACTTTAAGACTTGTGGACTTCAACTCCCAGAATTCTCCAGCCAGCTTGCTGGCTAGAGAATTCTGGGAGTTGAAGTCCACACATCTTAAAATTGTCCACACTTCTTAAAATTGTCCACACTTCTTAAAATTGTCCACACATCTTAAAATTGCCAAGGCTGAGAAACACTATAGCTCAATATTTTGGACTGAGCAACCACCATCCCCTCATAATCTTACACTAGTGATAGGGAATTTGATTCTCCAAATGCGGTTGATTCTGTGGCTAGTGTACGTTGCTACATGACATCTGCAGAGTTACAGGTTCCCAATCCCTGTCTGTAAAGATAATTAGTGACCTGGGAAAGGACATTCCAATTTGGAAGATATACCAACTGCATTTTATGTCCTAAGATGGATAAATAAATTCCTCTGATTTGTTCATACAATACGCTTACAATAAACAGAAATATGGTTTTCTCAATGCAGTTTTCTGAAATTATATGACATGCTGCACCATTAACCACATGGCTTAAATTTACCTAACACATTTGTGTGGCCGGTCTGTATTATGCAAAACATGGCATATGGAGAATCAATCTCCACCTTGAACAAAGACCTTAATTGGGGCTCCATTCATATTGTTGAACTTCTATATTATTAGAAAATCCCACAGAACCAAAATCAAACAGATGGAGCAGATGCCTCCCCTCAATCCCACCTCACTTAAACACTCACTATACAGAATTTCTGGAATTCATTGTTCAAGAGGCAAAGCTGACTGCTGAAATACACAACTTTAGAAACAACCTGCGAGACTGGCAAAAATGTATCCCAACATGAACCCGGCATGTTGGAAGTGCAAGAAGAGGGTACTTTTTATCACATGTGGTGGTTCTGTTCAGAAGCCCAGAGGTACTGGTTTAAAATTAAAAAAATGGTTGCAAGAGATCCTTAAGGAACAAATAGAATTGGAACCAGAATTATTCTTCTTAGGGATATTTAAAAAGAACTGTGGGAAAAATATAAAATATATAATATTACACATTTTAACGGCTGCTAGAGTTGCCTACGCTCAATGTTGAAAGCATTATATACCATCAGACGAATTGATCATTCAAAAAATAACGGTGTGGGCTCAGATGGATAAATTAACCCTGATGTTATGAGAGAAAGAGGACTCTGAATATTATAGAATTTGGGAAAAATATAATTGGACTGAATTAAGACAAATGGATGATGAAAGAATTAATGATAAGCAACCTATAGATTAAAGGTTTACATTCCCATAAATTGTATGTATTTGTAAATAAGCACAAAATAGAAGTTTATGAGATAGATGTCACATACTGTTAATGTCATAATATGTATATTTTTTGGTTCGGTTTTTAAAGATATAAAAGACTAATAGTTTTTTTTTTTAAAGAAACAACACTATAACGATTTTTGGGGGGAGAGTAGGGGAGAAAACCCGCACCAAATCAATTAGATGGGACGGGTAAAAGAGAATCTCCATTTTAAAAGGCACTGTAACCATCGCCCTTGGGCTTTTTTTTTTTTGTGGTGGTGGGGGAGAGACTTCCTGAAAGCATTGGACTTTTAGGGATTTGTTAAATGAGCTCCAAACGGCCACGCTGCCTGGGAGCTTTATGGATTTTGCAATCCAGGACGTTTGAAAAGCGTGCTAGGTGAGGCTGCTCTAATCTAGACTAGGGACACAGAACCTGGGGAAATCGCAATTATGTGGGGGAAGACACCATTAAATGATAACATCAATGGAGAGGATGGGAAAAGAGGAAAGTAGACCGCCCCCCATTCCTCCCTCCCTCCATCTTTCCCTCCCAGGATCTCCCCAAATAAGTTCCTAGATTCTTCCTGAATTTCCCACCTTGCGCAGCCCCCACATCCCACCCCCGCCGACCCCCCCTCTTTGGTATGGCTGATCTCCCCGCTCCCTCTTATCGCAACCCTTAACAACATTTGAGTCCCAAAACTTTCCTGGTCCTCCTGCTCTTTTTTTTTCTCTTTCTCGTCCCTTTCACCAGCAGAAGCTCCTCCCCCTCCCCGCCCCCGCCCAGCTGTACCATTATGCTAAACCAGCTTCGCTTCTCCAGGCGCTGATTGGAGAAGAGCGGCTTCCCCTCTCTTTCGGGATAGGCCAGCTTCTTTATTTCCCCCGCCCCGCCCGCCTGTAATGAAATACGTCATGACTTCCAAGCGCGTTGGGGTTGGTTGGAATGGAGGCCCGGAGCCAATGAGAGCTCTTCAAAAGGCTCTTCAAAATAGCAAGTGTTCATCAAGGACTTGAGACTTATGGTGAAATACTTTGGAGGCATTTGATCGCCCCTTCCTGTATTTATCAATGAGTTGCTTTTGTTGAAACTATCCACTCGCGCTTCGTATTTTATTTTAAATAAGGAGATAAAAATCGCACAACGCTGGGCTATTAATTCCCAAAGAACTGTTGGAAGAAATATCCTTCTGTGTTCAGTTCCGAGTGGGGAAAAAGACATTGGAATCATGCAAGTTGCTTGGAAAGAAGGTTTATTGAAGAACAGGATCACATGCCTGGAGCTCTTGGTCGAAGAAAAGGGAAGATATGCTGAGAGTGCCTGGGTTTTATGCCTTCTCCTGGCTTTGAACTTCCTGGGGCACAGGAAGAGTATCCTGATGGTTGCTGTCGGAGGTCATAGCTAGCTTTGTAAGGGTGTGTTTGGTTGAATCAGCTTGAATCAGTTTGGTTGAATCAGCAATAAGTTTGCTGGGTGATGCAATGAAGGGGCTTTGGGCACTTCCTATTGTGGCTCTGCCTGAAGGAGGTAGATCTTTGTTATGTAGAATAGACTCGCCCAGGCCTTAATGGCCCATTAACAGAGGTGGGAGGGGTGCTGAGTTTCTGCCTCTCAGAGTTTCTACTTCTATTTTAGAGGCAATATTCTGCCCTTTTTAATATATCCTAAAGTATTTCATTTTCCTAGGAGAGGGGTGGGTTTTAACTTCCAACAGAACAAAGTTGTTGCCCACCGCAACAACTGTGGAAAGAAACTGTGACATGACTTCAGGAAGTCTTAAAGTCCCAGACAGGTTTCTTTTGGGTCATAGTGGTCAGAGGTTGTACCATTGACAAAGAATCAGTAAATCAGTACCCGCAAAACAGGGAGAAATTCAACAGGAGAAGCTTTTTTTTGGGGGGGTCCCCTGTTTTTAAAAAAACAAAACACTTTATGCCCTCATGCCTAGGAGGGTCTTTTCTCCATTCTATCTGAAGAAACTATATGGAGTGAATTTGAGATATCTACTTAGATTTCTGCCCAGTAACCAGCTAACCGCTTCAAGAAAATACGGGTGCTTTGTTAATTTCCTCAAAGTATTTTCAAGTTTGGGGCTAGCAAAACACAATTCCTGTACTTGCACAACATATTACACACCTGGGCTGCTGTTATTTATTTGATTTGTATGTTAGCTCTTGTCATCTAAACAACTGGGTGGCTGAGAAAGGATAAAAATAGGAAAGCAAGTTAAACAGTCCATAATCAAGTAAAAAAAAAATCAGTCAGTAGCAGAATTCATTCTACATAGCCAGTGTAAGAGCTCTTCCTCTTTGCCAGACACCCCCCCCCCCCAAGGTATAGTGGCAGAGCTGTGTCTTCATGGCAGGAGGATTGGGGTCAATTTAAGATATTATATATTCCATAGAACAGGCACCACAGCAGAAAAGCTTTCTTCCTGGGTCCTGCAAGATGAAACTTCAATTTCAGCATACTATAAGTAACCTTGACTATCACTTTCCCTTTTACCATTCTCAGCTTCCCCCACAGCAATAGCTCTGAACCATACCCTACTTTCTCCCAGTTATAATCTCTGCATCATTTGTAAATTCTTAAAGTGCCACGAGCTTATTTGTAATCCTTTGGAAGCTAGACAAATTCCATGTTTCTTCTAGTCCTTATAGAATAGAATTCTTTTACTGGCCAAGTGTGATTGGACTCACAAGGAATTTGTCTCCAGTGTATATGCTTTCAGCATATATACACACAAGAAGTGATAAATCACGATCATAATCATAAAATACAATCATAAATCATAAGATGCAACAGTCAGTGATAGTCATAGGATACTAAAAAAGCAATCAACATAAACCATGAGATACAAACAACAAAGTTATAGTAATTAGAAGCTAAGGAAATAGGTAATAGGAAAGATGAGAAGGTTAATGGGTAATACAGATCTACTAGGTGGTTTGACAGTGTTGTAGGAATTAGTTGTTTAGCAGAGTGATAGCATGGAGGGGAAAACTCTTTGGGTGTAGATCAGTGGTGGGATTCAAGAAATTTTACTACTGGTTCTGTGGGTTTGGCTTGGTAGGCATGGCATGGCTTGGTGGGCGTGGCATGGTAGGCGTGGCAGGGGAAGGATACTGTAAAATTTCCACCCCACTCCAGGGGAAGGATCCTGCAAAATCCCATTCCTTCCCCATCCTACTAACCTGCTTTCCAGCTCCATTCTCCTGTGCAGGGCAACAGAAGAAGACCCAGCCAATCAGCTGGGACTCGGGAGGCAGAGAAGAGATGGGGGTGGGGCCAGTCAGAGGACGTATTTGCCGGTTCTCCAAACTACTCAAAATTTCTGCTACTGGTTGTCCAGAACTGGTCAGAACCTGCTGAATACCACCTCTGGTCTGGATGTTTTGGCATGCAATGCTCAATAGCAGAAATGTCAAACTCGATCATCTTGTGGGCAAGATCGTGATGTATCGCGACATTTTTTGCATTTTTGGTAGAGCCAGAGTGGGTGTGGCCTATATGGGCCGTAACTAGCCCGCAGGCTGCCAGTTTGACAAGTCTGCCCTATAGTGCCATCTTGAGGGAAGAAGTTAAAATGCAGCTTTCCAATTAGGTCATAAATGTGACAGTTGTAAAGCAGGTCAACACATGAAGAACCTGATTTTATGACTTTTGTAAAGTAAACGTGACAGTCATTAAGACATTGTCGGCAAAGGGGCATTTTGCTGAAAACCGGGAATAAATGCCAGGTTTTCATTAAAATGTGACTGCAGGATGCTGCAAATGGCTATAAATGAGGGCCTGTTATCGTGTACTCAAAATTGTTCACACGACCACAGGAGGGGAGGGTCCGGCCATCAGAACTTCAGAACTGGGTCATAAGTGGCTTTTTTAAGGAGGGGGAGGGGGTATCTGTCTAATTTTGAATGGTCACTAAGCAAACGGCTGTAAGTCAAGAACTACCTGTAATGGAAGAACAACATAGCCATTTAACCATCTCAACAGTGAATCTGAGGAAATCAGGCACAAATTGTTTTTCCATAAATAAAAGAAGTGAGCAACTGGGCCTCATGTGCTCCAGGTATACCAGCAAAACATCTGCATTCCCTAGAGAAACTCATGGCATCTGCAAACACCCAGAGACAGAAATAGTTTGCAAGTTTGTGTGTTTCAGGTTGCCAGATCGGGCATTTTTTCCCCCTCCTGCAGTTTCCTGCATGTGTGACTGGGCAGTGAGTGGCATTGTCAGGAAGAGGTACAGCTCATCAAACTGAACTGCCCACTGGAAGGTAGAGATTAGGTTTCCAGGTAGCAGACCAGAGCTGGGATCGCCTTACAGCCTTGCTGTTCCACCTGCAACATCAATAATTTAATCGAGGCCATCGTCCCCTTTGTTCAAACACCTGGGCATCTCAATGCTGCGGAAGTCTGGAAAGCACTGCAAGAAAGACAACGCAGAGCAGCAGAAGGGGTCCCCCATGGCCCAGGAGACTGGAGGCTCTCAGCCCTCTGCAGTAGGGGGAAGATGTGCTCCGGGCCAGAACGGCGCAGTTCCAAGACCACCTCACCCGCCACCCCGGGTGCGGCCTCGACTCATCTTCCACACCCAGCTGGCCCACGGGAGCCCCACCGCCAAGATTGAGGGGTTCACCAATGTTAAGGAGCTCTATGCCAAAATTGCAGAGGTCTTTGATATCTCCTCAACAGAGGTAAGGACGGGGCCATTTATTGTGCTGGAAGCATTGAAGGAAGGGGCTAGGCTCTCAGCCTTTCAGCCAAGTGGGTGGCCTGGTCCTTTTGCCCTGAGAGGATTCACCAAAGTATTAGGCAAGGAGGCCAGGCTCAAATGCCCATGATGCGTAGTTAGATGTTCAGTGTGGCTGTATTGTAGTCTACATTACTCTGTTACTAGAAGGGAGGGAGGGAGGGAGGGAAGAAGGAAGGAAGGAAAATGGGAAGAGGAAGGAAGGAAGGAGGAAAGAAGGGGGGGAGGGAGGAAGGAAATGGGGAGGGAGGAGGGAGGGAGGGAAGGCAGGAAGGAAAGGGAGAAGGAAGGAAGGAAAATGGAAAGGGGGGGGAGAAGGAAGGAAGGAAGGAAGGAAGGAAGGAAGGTGCACAGAACTGTGTGCTGATGCAAAAAGCATCCCATTAAGAATATACAGTGATAAGATGAAATGTTCAGCATCTTGCCAGAAGAGAGAGGAATTTTTGTGTAGATATTCTGAAAAATACCTCCAGCATCACACATAAGAAACAACAAAGAAGCCAAGGGAAAAAGACCATGAAATAGCTCAGGATAACAAAACAAGAAGAGAAAATACAAAGGATTAATGGTCAGGTTCCAGGACCAAGAAGGGACTGGGAATGAGAAGGCATGAAGGGGCAACTGAAGAGCTTTCACTGCAGCTGGAAGCAGACTAAAAGCTGGGTTAGCAATGTTTGGGCCTATGAAAACCTCAGCTATGGGTAAAAGAAGAGTAAGAAGTTAATGAGTAATTTGAGCTGGAAAGCTCAGTTCCCACATGGCTTACAGTCTATGGCAGGAAAGGATGGGAGATAAGGAGGACAGAAACAAGCATAACTAGGGAAGAATAATCTCAGATATAGGTTCACTTATGCAGGGGGGAGACTTTTCCAGTCCAGTGTGAAGATGCCTGCATAAACTCCATATTTTCCTCCCCATTTTAATCTTACCACTTCTTCTAAAAGCAATAGGCAAGGAGATGGCTCCAAAGGGCTTTGCCTTCAGATTTCCTGACCTTTTGACTTCTTCCACAGAGACATTTTCCCTATATAAAATATAAATGCATTTTACACCTCTCTCCAGATCCTATTCTGCACTTTAAACACCCACAAGGTAGATATGCAGAAACTGCTGGGCGGCCAGATTGGTTTGGAGGACTTCATTTTTGCTCACGTCCGCGGTGATACCAAGGAGGTGGAGGTCACCAAAACAGAGGATGCTCTGGGACTTACCATCACAGATAATGGGGCTGGCTATGCTTTCATCAAGGTAGGTCTTCGGGAACAGGGTAAAAGACTGACATGCTGATTTGCAATAGCCATGTTTCTACCTGCAAATATCTCACTCATAAGCCAGATCTTGAGTTGCGTGTGAAAGCTTTGCATAATAGAATCATTGACTGAGATGGGCAGCCATAGAAATTGAATAAATATAGACTGTAGTTCAATAAATAAACTATAACATGGCCTCATTATTAGCTGGTTTGTGGCATTTGGGGCCAATTGAAGGTCTGGGCCAGCATTTCTCAATGTTGGCAAGGAGGAATGATACATGCAACATGAGGCAATTTTTATGGGGACTGGATGAATTAGACAAGATGGGCAGCACCCAAATCTAATAAATAAATTATTCCAGAGGATTCACCATGTCAATAAAATCCATTTTTGTTTTCTGCCCATTAGATTCTGTCCCCATTTTCCTCTCAGTGTTCATGTTGCATTTATCACACCTGTCCTCTAAAGAGTCCAAACTGGTTTAGGTGGTTTCCACAACTCACTCCAATCCTATTCTCTCCATGCAATAGATTATGCCAATCTCCCTTTCACTGGGGCTCTCCAAATACATGGGACTCTGAATGCCAGAATTCCAACTCAGCATGGGTTTTATAGTGTGACATGCTGAGAAGGCACCAAGTTGGGGGAAAATAGTTAAGCTGAGAGAAAGTTAGAGAGTGTAGCCAAAGTCATCTAAATTTGAATCCCAATTTATCACATTGCAGCCAGTTGATTGTTACTGGTTGCGGGGAGGTCTCTGTGAATTCTGAGAGTTGAAGTCCACAAATCTTCAAGTTGCCAAGGTTGAGAAATGCTGGTCCACAGTTTCAAGACTTATATTGCATGATATTTCTCAGTGTTCAATAGCTCATGTGCATGTCACATAAATAAAACTAAAGCACGAACAAAATTTCAGCCCTCCCCAATTTGTATGATTCACGTAAGTCTTCTTTCCTCCACTAACAAACTGGGAACAGGGAAAATAATTTCCTAGAAAGGCAAAAAAAAAAAAAGGAAGGAAGGAAGGAAGGAACATAATTGTACCTTTTCCTCATTATTTCTTAATAGTTTCTCCCTCATCATTTCTTAATAGTTTCTCATTCAACTATTATGCAGGTCCAACCCTTCTTACAGAGGTGTCTACAATATATGGTCAAACAATCAAGATGGCAGCCACAATGGCACAATCAAAGTTTTGCCTATTTAAAAAAATAAGTGGAACCTTGATTATGCTGCTGCAGCTGCCATTTTGAGATTTTTACCATACCCTGTCCAGTGTTTCTCAACCTTAGCAAGTTGAAGATATCTGGACTTCAACTCCCAAAATTCCTCAGCTAGCATGCTCACTGAGGAATTCTGAGAGTTGAAGTCCAGACATCTTCAAATTGCTAAAGAGAAAAATTGCTACTCCTGTCTCACTTTTCATGATCAGTCTCATTAGGCCATAAATAGAATTATTCTCTTTCTAACCTTTCCCGTTTTTTCTACTTCCCCACTTTATAGCGTATTAAAGAAGGTAGCATAATGAACCGCGTTCCAGCAGTCTCTGTGGGGGACAGCATTGAAGCCATTAATGACCAAACCATTGTTGGATGCCGCCACTACGAAGTTGCCAAGATGTTACGCGAGATGCCCCAGGCACAGCCATTTACTTTGCGCTTGGTGCAGCCTAAACGAGCTTTTGGTAAGTGGATATTTGAGCACTGAGGAGAGGCCGGACCACAGAGTCTCACCATAAGCCTAGCACCACAGCCCAGCATCATTGAGGAACAGCCAGTTGGTCACTTTAAAGTACCTTCCAATATTTCTTGAGCTAGCAAAAATAAATGCATAAAATATTGTTTTTCTCTCTTGATGGTCAAGGCCTTCTCAGCTTCATTGAGAACAAGTGGTATTGTCCTTATAATTTTTGTATGGAAGAAGCTAAGGAAATGATTTGTGGATTCTCCTGGTTGCTTTTTCCTTCCTGCTGAGCATTTCTGCCAGAAACGAAAACAATTTTTGGAGGCTAAAACATATGAAGAGCAGTTGCAGGAACTGGGTATGTCTAGTCTAATGAAAAGAAGGACTAGGGGAGACGTGATAGCAGTGTTCCAATATCTCAGGGGCTGCCCCAAAGAAGAGGGAGTCAAGCTATTCTCCAAAGCACCTGAGGGCAGGACAAGTAGCAATGGATGGAAACTAATCATGGGGAGAAGCAACCTAGAACTAAGGAGAAATTTCCTGACAGTTAGAACAATTAATCAGTGGAACAAATTACCTCCAGAAATTGTGAATGCTCCAACACTGGAAGTTTTAAAAAATATGTTGGATAACCATTTGTCTGAAGTGGTATATGTTTTTCTGCCTAGGCAGGGGGTTGGACTAGAAGACTTTCCAACTCTGTTATTCTATTCTATTCTAATTACCAATCCCTCTCTTTAATGCATGGTTGATCCCAATGTTGATGGGTTTGTTGAACAGCAAGTTTAGTCACTTGTAAAATTGTCCAATAGATGTGAGGTACAGAGAGAGAGTCTTCAGCTTCTTCTTACAACCTTCTCCGTATCTGCAGCCTTTCTCCAGGTTCTTTTGGACATGGGTTAAGCACCCTCTCAAAAGAGCATCAGATCCATGTTCAGAAAGAGGCCAATCGCTGACACAAGCCATAAAGGAGGGATTATAATCATGCTTACTCTTGCTTTGTCTTGGACTTTTGCTGATTGGCTGGGCTGACAGGTTTGGAAGAGTTATACAGAATGAATTATGCAATAATAAACCTGTAGATTTGGAAAGGACCCCAGGGATCATTTAGTTCCGTGATGGCGAACCTATGGCACCCATGCTGGAAGTGGCACGCAGAGCCACTTCTGCTGGCATGTGAGAGGCCGCCCGGAAGAGCCCCACTGCGCATGCGTGTGGGTTGCCCACCTGACAGCTGATTGTTGGGTATCTGGTGCACATGCGCAGGGGATGGGGGGTGCAGGCAGGGGTGGGATTCTACCAGTTTGCACCTATTCGCTAGAACCAGTTGTTAACATTCTAAGCAGTTCGGAGAACCAGGTGTTAGAAGAAATTCCCGGCCTAATCCTGTAAGGAAGGCAGGAAGGAAACATTCTGGTGTTGTTTACAGAAACTGCCTCTCTGTTAACCTTTATTACATTCTTGGCAGGACTAGACTTCCTGTCTCAGGAACTTCTCTGGAATTTTTTCCCTCTCCTTTGCTGGTACTTTGGTTGTATGGAGTGACCATTGAAAAAAGTGATTTAAGACCGTTTTTCACACTTCCGACTGTTGCAGCATCCCCACAGTCATGAGAGGCCAGGCGAGGAGATGCGTGCCTCGATGTGAATGATGTTAAGTTGGCCACGCCCAGCCAGTAACATGACTACTAAGCCATGTCCACCCAATCACATGACCACCAAGCTATGCCCACCAACTAAGCCACGCCCACAGAACTGGTTGTTAAAAAAATTGAATCCACCCCTGGGTGCAGGAGACACACATGCATGTGCAGAGATGTGCGGGGCGCATGGGGGGTTATCGTGCGCATGCACAGAGATGCGCAGTGTGCGGGGGGGTCGCTTGCACATGCGTAGGGGGCGTGGGGCCCCCACGCACGCATTGCCTTCTGGGTGCTGGCATGCGAGCATGCGCAATTTTCGGCACAGGAGCCCAAAAAGGTTAGCCACCACTGATCTAGTTCAGCCCTCTGCAACCAACCTGCAAGAAAACCAATCAAATCTCCTGTGAAGGGCTTTCTTAAAAACCTTCAGAGATGGAGAATCCACAGTCTCTATAGATAGATAGACCACCTGTTTTGGAGATAGCTTGTCAGAAGGTCCCAAAAGGTGATCCTGTGACATCATGAATACATGCCAGTTGCCAAGCATCTGAATTTTGATCACGTCACCATGGGGATGTTGCAATGGCTGTAAGTGTGAAAAACAGTCATAAGTCACTTTTTTTCAGTGGTGTTGTAACTTTGAACAGTCACTAAAGGAATGGTTGTAGCCGAGGACTACCTGTACTCATCTTACTTAATCAGCAATTCTGTCTCAAAGACGTCAGTTGTAATGGTTGCCATTTTGCTTTTGGTCTCAAAGACGTCAGTTCATGATGCTAGTAGTTCTTATCTGTAGAATCCAAACTGTTTTTAAGTATCTGAATAACCCTCTTTTTCCCATGTTAATCTTGCTGTAATTTAAGATCTATTTCAGGGATTCTTTGCTATATAGCCCATCCCCAACAGTGGATAAATTGGTGAAAGCAAGGGACAGGGTCTTCTCTACAGTGGCACCAAGATTATGAAAAGCTCCCCCAAAGAGTTGACCCCTTGCATTGTTCGTTTGTTTAATTATTTGAGGCTGGAAATACTTTTTTTTTTTTTTTTTGCTTTAGTCTTCATTTTTATTTGCTGCTTTGATTTTTGTTGTTCGGAATTATTTTCTCCTTTATTCGTACGTTCTTTCGAACTTTGGATTTCCTTAAAATTGTTTAACTGTTCCAGATGATGTTATAAAAATCCAGTCTAGGTTAAAGCCTGTCCTGGCTTCTCTCTTCATTTTCCCTGGTTTTCATCTCCTCCTCCCTCCCTCCTTTTCTCTTCTTTTTATTTTTATCTAGCACACCAGGAAATCAGATCAAGGGTAGAAAATCACCCTTCTTGCCGTTTGGAAAACAGGTTGCTGTCTTATGGAAATTCTAAATATTATCAGCTCCCCAAGGAGCTTGAGCTAAGGAGCAGCTGACGTATATTGTAACCTTACGAAATGATAATCAGCAGAACTGTTTCACCGGCCATTTTGAAAGAATGTCACAGATGAGAACAGTTCCCAGATTGCATACCAGGAATTTTAACAAGGCATGCTACAGCCATGCAGTTCATTTAATTCAGCTTTGGTTAAAAATACGGCTTGGGATCTCAGACTGCTTCTAGGTTGAAGTCAATTCCCTGTTGCGACAAGCCAAAAAGAAAAAAAGAAAGAAAAGAAATCCTCTTGTTTTCATTTCTAATTTAGGCTGCTAAAATGAAAAGAGGTTGGCATGGGAATCTGGACTCCCCGAATATGGGCAGATAACCGCTTCCAAGAGCGACAGCCAACATGGTCCATAGTGTAGGATGCTCAGAGCTGTATGGTTAAAAGTTCTCCATTTCTGTGAGGAAAATGTGTACAGACATTAAAACTATTTGTCTAGTGACTGAAGCTACAATGACACTGAATAAAGTGATTTATGACTGGTTTTCACACAACTGTTGCAGCATGAGGTTCATAATGATCAAAATTCAGGCAACTTGGCAATTGGCATGTATTTATGTTTCAACTCTTTCACAGGGGACTGTTGTGTCCTCCTGATACCTCCATGCTCAATTTGGAATCCCTTCAGATTTGTCCTTGATTTTTTTGTGCATTTTTTTCCTTTTAGGGAGGAAAAGATTGACTAACCCAGAGCAAAGGTTGTCCAGGCAGGATATATAAAAATCAAAATGGTTGCTGTGACTGTGTGGTTGAAGCCCCATTCCTTTTTTATATGTATCACACATACAAAAGAACTTCACGTCGTAATGACCTCCCCAATGGAAGGTCCAGCTCATAGTGCTTTCTGAAACACCCTAGCGAGCCTCAGACTAATCCATCTATAAAATGTGACACAATGCCTTGATATAAGTTGCTATCTTTAAAAAAAAAAAAAAAGGCACTTTAAGAATTAAAGTCATTATTGTTCATTTTATAGTCAGCCAGATGTTTAGATGGGATTTTGCATTTTTGTCCATCTATTATTTTAGTCCTTTCCAAGGATCTGGGATGTTGTAGTTTGATGGTGTTAAAGGTATCTCATAGGCTGTAAGCCATTACAAGTAAAGCAGCCATTTGAAATTAACTGATGCTGAGTTTGTCAATGCTGGTGATGTTTAAGAGGTGTTCCAGATGTTTGGTGTTGTATATGACCAAATATGACCAAGGAGTGGAGTCGTCTAATACAGTGATCCCCAACCACGCGGCCCGGGTACCGGCATCAGCTGGGCCGCTGGCCGTGCCGGTCAACTGGGCGCCGCCATCTTTTCGATGACGAAAAGTGCTTCGGTGACCTCACGGAAAGTTTTCATCAAAAGAATCTGGCGCCTTAGTTTCGGTGAGCTTTTTGGTAGAAATGGCTTTCTGCACGAAAAGCTCACCGAGCGGCAAGCGCAGCCCATCGATCAAGGTTTTGATGAAAAGTGCTGGCGGTGAGCTTTCTACCTGGAAAAGCTCACCGAAAGCACTTTTTATCAAAAAGATGGCGGCGGCAACCGGGCCGCGAAGACTTGTTCGCGGACGGTACCAGTCCGCGGACCAAAAGGTTGGGGACCCCTGGTCTAATAGACACCACTCATTGGCCCAGCCACTGGCGGGAAAAACAAAGTCCCGTCAGTGGCTGAAGCTTTGGACAGCGCCGGCTATAAAAGCTGGCGCCTGCTGCAGAAGTGGCACTTTTTTATACCAACTTTGAAATAAACTCATCTTATAGTTCCCACTGTGTCCTGCCTCTCCTTTACACGCGTACCCATTGAACATTTGGGATGGCACCAAAGGTGCCTCTCACTATTTATTCTATTTTTGTTTCTTTTGCTACAGTCGTTTTATTCGCCAGTCTTTGAATTTTATTATTTTCTCCAGTTCTTTCTCTTCTCTTCTACTATCTCTAAGTACTGCCACATCCACTATCCAGATTGTTTTATCTTTTTTATCAACAATTGTTAAGTCTGGAGTATTATGTAGCAGGTGCTTGTCTGTTTGAATTCCAGAGCACTTTAGCTTCTTTTCTATTACTTTGTCTCTATTCTGGTGCCACCTTTGTATCATCATCATCTTCCTCCTCCTCCTCTTCCTCTTCCTCCTCCTCCTCATCTATCCCATTTCCTATCTTCAGTCATTCATTCAGTTTGACCCAATAATCCTACCATTGAACTTTTGTGTAAGGGCTTGAGAACTGCCTATGACTGTCTGTGCCACTTTCTAATCCACTTCTTCTCCATCCTTCCACTTGGTTCGTTCCCTATCTATATTTCCTACTTATTATTTATAAACATGTGTTTAATTTGAAAAAATAAAACTGCCAGACTGTAATTCTAATTCTGATCCTTGACATGTTAGCATTTAATATACATGTGTTTAATTGAAGGAGCAGTCGCCTAACTGATCTCAGAAGACTTCTTAGCAAATAACATGTGGATGGCTGCATCCCATAACTGGCCTTTTGTCGATGTGTCCATAACATGCTCCCCAAATTCCAGTTATGGCCAAAAGAAGTTATGGCCCAAAGGAATGGCATTCTTCTCCTAGTAGATGCCTTACAAGGTGTACTAATCAACTGCCTCTAGTCTTCAAGCCACCCCTTTTTCTATTTTACACAATTGTTTATGAACTTCAAGGGGTTCCAGCAAAAAAAAAGTGAATTCTGTAACTTTTTCGTTCTGTTGAAAGTTTGCTTGTGCTCAAACATCTTCTGTTATGTCCACTGTCTTTGAACCAGATGTTGAGTTCTTTATCTTCTTTTCTCCTCCCCTCTGTAGATATGATCAGCCAGAGGACACGAAGCAGCAAGAGCTCAAGTGATGGGAAAATAGGCAGTGGAAGGGAGACACTACGGCTGCGTGCAACAGGCACTGCCACCATAGAGCAGGCAGTGAGTATGCTCTGGGACAGGGATCGGATTAACCAGGTGCCCATATTCTCACATTACTGTATATAAGAAACTTGGTGGCTGGTTGGAAGTGAGCTGATTGTCTCAGGGCTAACCTCAGGAAAATACCTGTTAGATGCCTAGCCAGTTGTAACAGGAGAAGCCTCTGAAGGATCATGAGAAGGCACCAAATTTCATTGCTTCTGAACTTCTGTGCAGCCCACTGTTTCTCATCCTTGGTCGTTTGAAGATGTGTGGACTTCAACTCCCAAAATTCCCCAACCATCTTGGCTGTCTGGGGAATTCTGGGAGTTGAACTCCACATGTCTGAAAGTCGCCAAGGTTGAGAAACACTCCAAGAATTTCCTGTCAACCCTGGCATTTCAGTTCCATTTGATCTCCTTCCTTCTTTTCTTCACAGCCAAGTGAGTTTGAGGAGGAAGCTGCTGAAAAAATGGATGACTTATTGGAAAGCTACATGGGTATTCGTGACCTCGAATTGGGTGAGTAGGGAATGACACATGATATGATTGAAAAAAAAAATGTGAAGATTCCTTTCACCTTGCCCTCACTACTGCCTGGGTGGGACTTCCAGATTGGGAGACAGCCTGCCTCAGATTCCAGATTTGAGGAATTTTATTGTAGAATAGTGTTTCTCAACCTTGGCAACTTTAAAATGTGCGGACTTCAACTCCCAGAATTCTGAGAGTTGAAGTCTGCCATATCTTAAAGGTGCCAAGATTGAAAAAACACCGCCGTAGAGAAGGGTGCTGAATCTGGATAACTATTGAGGAAGATGGATTTTCAGTTTGATACAGCAGGACAATTCGTACATGTTTTCATGTGAAATGAAGCTAACAATTAAAGAGAGATAAAGAGAACTGTCTTAGACGGGGTTCTTTAGGTTCTGAAATTCCCTTAATCTTGTCTAAAACGATATCAGAAGTATGGCAAGTATCAACGTGGCACTATTGGATACCCATGTGCTTCCCATCTCCTCCATTGAATTTAAGGAGATGGAACTGGTGGACCGTCCACCAGATTGGTATCCCTTAGGCTTCTTGATTAAATTAATAATCAAACAAGGATCCTGGGTAATTATTGAATTAACTGAGTAGCGAGCATGCCACAAACCTTTATTTGCAGGAGTGCCTGTGGGATCCTTGGGCTCTCGCTGAGACGCTGAACAACACCCCACAGTATACTTTGTCTTCAACTGGGTGTCCCACCACAGGCCCAGCCCTCCCTAGCAGCCTTTTTATGAATGCACCCAGAACATGTCCAAATATGTCTTTGCTCCAAATGATGTTTTATCCCAGTGCTGCATCTTAACCTCAGGCTCATTTTCCGCAGCCTCGAGCATGGTGGAGATCACCAAAGAATGCCAGAGCCCTGAAGACTTTGCTCGCAGACTGGATTTGCTCCTGGGTGAATTTGCCTTCCCAGAAGAGTTTGTCTCAGAGGTGTGGACTGCAGTTTGCAAGAGCAGGGGAATCTCAGAGTAGTTTCAGGCAGGTGGGTTGGGCATTGAAGGCTGTTTCTTTTCTTTGCCACCCCGCTCACCCTTTCCCTCTTTTTCTCTGCTCTCCAAATTCTCCGTATCTTGCACACACTGACATCCACATCTGGGATTTCCATCCAGAATGAACACCCATGGCTCAAGGCTGACACCTTTGCAAAAAATTAACAGGGGTGACTTCAGACACATGCTCTTCTGTTGGGGTGGAAGGAACTTGCCTATATGGAGGGAACAGAGAGATACTACCATGTGGGTGGTTACTTCTAATTAGCATCTATATTAGATCTTCTTCCAGCAGTATCCCAAAATACAATTGTTACCCTGTAAGTCCACATTAATAAGCCAGGATGGCATCTTCTCTGGTTAAGATGTTTAAGTTGCACTCCTTATAATTGCAGAATAGATAGGAGAATGCTAGGAGACACACTGCTTCTTGGCTACCCACCACATTGCAATTTCAGGCTCCTATTAAATTTTTAGTCCAGTTTTGTAACTGGAAAGGATTTGAACCTTTCAGTGGTTTCGGCAGGGCCTAGTGAAGGAAGTCAAGAGGACAGCCACGATAATATGACTCATGCAACACCCTAACCCTAACCCATTAAAAATGGGGATTTCAATCCCACAGTTGCAACTACTGTCTTGATTTTTTAACCATTCCCTGAGGATACAGTTGATTTCTTATGTAATTTTTTTTAGTTGGTGCTTGATTTTTAAAAAGATAAATCTCTTCCAAAGACCAGTCTCTTGAGCATGGGTGTGAAACTCGCAGCATCACGTCGCCATCACGTGATGTATTGCGACAGTTTTTCCCTTCGCGGAGCTGGGGTGGCCAGCGCATGACGCATCCGGCCTGCGAGCCGCCAGTTGGACACCTCTGCTCTTGAGGAAAGCAAGGTTCCCCACCTACCTTTTGATGAATTTTGCCCAACATATAACATATACTGTTGTCATTTTCAAAACTCATTTGGAACAAAAGCAATCTTCACCCTGCATAGAAAATTTCAGTTGTTCCTAATTAGTTTCAAGAAGCCTCTAGAGAATAACTGGGCTATTCAGTCCAATCATTTTCCAGAATCGTTCATAGAGTTGGAATGGATAACCTCCTTTCACCATGCAGAGATGCCTTTCCAACTCATAGTTAATTAACTTCTGCTTGAATATATGCAAGCAAAGAGAGATCACCTTAGGATTCATTGTTAGTATTAATGGAAGAGAGTATTTGTAGCTCAGGGTTGAACTATGGTCATCCTTGTTGCTCTCTGAGCTTGGTTGTTTCCTTGCAAGAGTTTCATTGTTAGGATGTTTACCTCTATCTTAAATAAAAGAAATAGAAATGGCTCTATATCAGAGGTCTCATTCTCGCGGCCCGCGGGCCAATTGCGACCCACAGGACGATATCCTGTGGCCCCCACCGTGATATGAAAGTATAATATTAGTGTATAATATAAATATAAAGTATAATATTATGCGGCCCAGCCTCACCCAGACTCTGCCTCCAGCAGCCCCCAGGTAAATTGTGTTTGAGACCCCTGCTCTATATGTAAGTCTGCTTTTGGACTCAGTTTGTGGTCGTAAGTCAAGAACTAACCGTATTCCACTTGGTTATATGGAAGTGAGAAGGGTGTATTAGAAGACACCTAAAGTTGAAAGGAATATAGGTAGCTCCTGACTTATGACCACTACTGAACCCAAAATGTATGTTACTAAGCAAAACATTTTACAGGTAGTCCTCAACTTACAATAGTTCATTTAGTGACCGTTCAAAGTTACAACGGCACTGAAAAAAGTGACTTATGACCATTTTTCACACTTACGACCTTTCCAGCATCCCCTATGATCATGTGATCAAAATTCAGATGCTTGGCAACTGGTTCATATTTATGACCGTTGCTGTGTCCCAAGATCATGTGATCACTTTTTGCGACCTTCTGACAAGCAAAGCCAATGGGGAAGTCAGATTCACTTAACAACCAGGTTACTAATATACTGCAGTGATTCACTTAACAATGGAGGCAAGAAAGGTTATAAAATGGGGCCATTTTAACAAATGTCTCACTTGGCAACATAAATGTTTGGCTCAATTGTGGTCGTAAATCAAGGACTGCCTGTATGATCTTTCTTGCCACCGTTGTTAAGTGAATCACTGTAGTTTTTAAGGTAGTAACACAGTTGTTAAGTGAATCTGGCTTGTCCATTGACTTTGCTTGTCAGAATGTCACAAAAAGTGATCACATGACCCCAGGGCACTGCAACCGTCATAAATATGTCATGCCTCTGGTGGAGACTGACTCCGAGGGAGTGGAGGAACAGCCGACAGAGAGTGGAAGTGTGGCTCCGGAGATTGTGGAGGAGGCTGAGGAAGGGCAGAGGCCGGCTGGCCAGTCAGAGGAGGACCCAAGCCCATCCCTTCTCCATCCTAAGGCACGCAGGGAGGAGAGGATAAGGGAGAGACGTGGTCTATTCAGGAGGAGAGGGCCTTGATCCTCTTCATGGGCTGCAGCTGTGACAACTGAATAAGAGGACGGACATGCGTATGGGTGAGTGCTGGAAACAAAGCATGGAAATATCTCTAGTTTATGGTTCCTCTCTGAGTTTGGCGTCCTTCCCAGTGTGTGTTCTGTTATCTGTGGACGCCCTCCAGCTCTTGCCTGGTTTGTGTTGCTTTTTACTTTTTATAATTTAAAATGGCATTTCCTCCTTCTGGTAACTGCTCATGTGGGAGTTTTTTGTCTCCAGTCAAGGATATTTGGAACTTGGAAGCAAAGTGAAGGAATAAAAGGGGCTTCACCTGTTTTTTGTGACTGTATTTATTTTGTATCCCACCCTGGGTCATCACAAATATGTCTCATCCTCTGCCAGTTGCCGAGTATCTGAATGTTGATCACGTGTCCATGGGGATGCTGCAAAGATTGTTAAGTGTGAAAAAAGGGTCATAAGCTACTTTTTTCAATGCCATTCTAACTTCAAACAGTCACTAAATGAATGGTTGTAAGTCAAGGACTATCTTTATTTTGTCATATGAACATGTGGCAAGAATGAATGGGTTCGGAATGACTGAGGATTAGATACCAAGGGGAGCAATCAGGATATAAGAATCACATTGAAGTGGTTTAGTCATTTAATGATGAGTGAATGAATGAAGATGGAAGAATGAATCAAATTGAAGGACCCGAGAATTGGGTGATGAGCTGGCCTTGCTGAGATCCTCAAAAAAAGGGAGTTGAAAAAATTAAAGAAAAAAAAAGGTGGTGTATGAAGTGCTCTGGGAAAAAGGATGATTTGTGAGGATAGGAAGCAATTGACAAATAAAAATAAACAAATAAAAAGGTATGGAGGATGTGTTGTTGTAACACGTGTTGTTTTCACTATGTTTCCTTTTTCTCATCTTCTGCCATTACTTTTGTTGCTAAGCTATTTCATACTCCTTTTTTGTGCACAATATGTATAATCCTCTTACCCACTTCGACACGATAATTGTGTTTGTGTTTTATATGCAATTTTGTTTATGTCTGCCAGTTTGTTTTTTGAAATAATTAAAAATATTTTTAAAAACCGCTTCTTTTCCAGGATTTCATTAACGTACATCATGGAATGAGATTTGCTTAATTTTCCTCCGCTTGCAGACGTTTTATTACCCAACTAGGTAACATCATCAGTGCCCTAAATGAGACATCTACAAGCAAACAACCAAATTTAGGGAACACCACGGACTCCACAATCTACTTTATAAATGCAAGTCTAGCATTTTTTTCATAATAGCATTAAACCCATGGATATAAGGGGCCTATATAAGACCCGACAGTATTGGGAGAAAAGAACAAACCCTACTTTAAAACTGGAGCAACTAGTTCCTCAATTGTGACTAGCTAAGAGACAAACAACATGAAATCACAGCAGACAGAAGGAACTGTTGGGCCACATCCATGCCATGGTTCATGGGACATGTGGATGATGTAGCCTTTGAAAACTAGAGTTTTCAAATCATAATAACAAAACATTCATGTTTACTGTTTAAGCACTGTACAGCTGACTCTTTACAGTATTTGCAATTTATTATTAACACTGCTGGATACTTTTAAGTTCCTCTGCATCCTAGATGGAATTTATGAAGGATTCCAAAATATACCTGCCATTTATAACTCTCTGAATACTTCTGGACGCTTCTTTGACAGCTATTCTTTCTCCAAACTCCATTAAGAGGAGAGGGGAACCTGAAATAGCTTTACCTTGAAGCTTCTAAAGTTTCTTTTTCTGGGGTATATCATCCACATGCACCAAAATGTTTCCTTTAAGGCAGGGGTCCCCAACCACTGGGCCCCGGACCGGTACCGGTTCGTGGATCATTTTCTACCGGGCCACCAGTTTGCTGGGTGCCGCCATCTTGTTTCGACGAGAAAGTGCTTCCGGGTGAGCTTTTCCGGTTGGAAAGTGGCGTTTGGGTCCTGAAGGAATCCTCACGCCTTAGTTTCATCGAAGGGGGGGGGGGCGGCTTCGAACGAAGAGCCGCCCCGATGGCGGAGGAGATTAAGAAAGCACAAAAAAGCACAAAAAAGATACAAAGGAGGAGTTGAAGGTGGCGGGGAGAAGCGGGGGACGGCTGGCTGGCCGGTCGCTCAGCTCGCCTTGCCTTGTCATGCGTGCTGATGCCGGTACCGGGCCGCGGATCATTTTGTGATGCCGGTACCGGGCCGTGGCACAAAAAAGGTTGGGGGCCACTGCTTTAAGGTACAGAATGCAGGAGGGATCACCTCTTGTTCTTCTTTCCATCTCTATTTTGCTTTATTATGTTCATAAAGGGATTAGGCCTGGAATAGCCAAACGTTTACTCCCTACATGGCTGGCTGGGGAATTCTGGGAGTTGAAATTCATAAGCCTTAAAGTTGGCAAGTTTACACACCTCGATTTACAGCAGTGGTTCCCAAACTTTTTCAGTCCACCGCCCCCTTGGTGCTATAAACTCATCCTCAATGCCCCCTACCCAGGGGCGGGATTCAAATTTCTGTGGGCATGGCCTAATTTGAGGGTATGGTTTGCTGGTCACGTGACTGGGTGGGCGTGGCTTGCTGGTCACATGACTGGGTGGGCGTGGCTTGCTGGTCGCATGACTGGGTGGGCGTGGCTTGCTGGTCACGTGGCTGGGTGAGCATGATTTGGTGACTGGCAAACCAAATACAAGTGGTCCTCAATGGCCAGTTGCTTAGCAAGTGTTCTAATTTATGACTGACCTCCCCAGAACTTCTTGACTTGTTTTTGGAGTTTTGACGGCCATGCACACACATATACACATACTCCCTTCCAACCCTGCTGGAGCAGGTCATTGGACTAGAATTGGCAAAGCATCTCTGATTAGATTCTAGTAGTGAATAAAATCTAATCAGAGATGTTTTGCCGATTCTTGTTGATTTGTTTTATTTGTATTTCTTTATTTTATGTTGCTGAATTGCATTGACATGTGTGTCCCTTCTTGTGCACAACCCAGAAGCTTTTGTGATTCTTTGCAGCAAAAATTACCGACCTCTGGCTTTGCTCTACTTTTCAAACATGCTGGCACTGCCGCGTTCTAGGTGCCGGCCCCGCAGGTCCACCCCATTGAGCCTGCTGCACTGGAGGGACCTGCCCAAGCAAGTCCAAGCAAAGCGGTGCACCAAATCAATGGGGTGAGCCTGGGAGAGAGAAAGAGAGAGAAGAAAAGAAAGAGAAAAGGGAAAGAAAGAAAAAGGGATAACAAAAGGGGGGCATGGAGGGATGGAGGGGGAGAGAGAGAGAGAGAGAAAGAGAGAGAGAGAGAGAGAGAGAGAGAGAGACCTGATGCATCAGATTGAAATGAGGCCTAGTTTAGAGGCCGTTTTCCACATTGAAACATCTTTGCCAACATCTTTGCAAGGACATTGAAACATCTTTGGCTTCTATTAATTAAAGGTTTTGTGGATGAAACATGGCCAAGACTATCAGGAAGCTCTCACATTTTGTTGAGGCTTTAAACAGGATCCATTGGACTAGATCTCCACCCTAAAAAATTACCTTTCCCCAATGTATTACAGTGCCAATTCTGAAGAAGGCAAAACCAAAATGTATTGGTAAATTACAAGAACACACACACTCCCTTCTAACCCTGCTGGAGCAGGTGATTGGACTAGAATAGATATCTCATTATATTTCTCCTCCCTCCTTCTTTATTTCTTTTTCTTTCTGTCCCTTCCTTCCACACCCCGCTCTTTCTTTGTCCCTTTTTCTTTGCCTTTTCTCTTTCTCTTCTTCCTTCTCTCTCTCTCTCTCTCTTTCCTCTCTCTTTCCCTCTCTCATGCTCACCCCATTGACTTCGTGCACCGCTCCGTTCGGACTTGCTTGGGCAGGTGCCTCCAGTGCAAGAGGCTCAATGGGGTGGAACGCGGCGGCGGTGGGATGTTTGAAAAGGAGAGCAAAGCCACTCTCCTTTCCCAACGCTGCGTTTGGGGCGATGCCCCACACGGCAGCGGTGGGATATTTGAAAAGGACAGCAAAGCCACTCTGGCTTTGCTCTCCTTTCCCAACACTGCATTCAGGGTGGAGCTCCTTGCACCGGAGCGAGCAAGTCAATGGGATGATCCTGCGGGGCCTTGCCTCAAACGCGGCGGCGGGATTTTTTCTCACCCCTGAATTGTGCCCTGCCGCTCACCTCCAGCGCCCCCCTGCCACCTCTTAGCGCTCCCCTGCCGGCCCCCTTGCCTCTCAGCGCCCCACTAAGGCATCCCACCGCCCCCCACGGGGTGGTACTGCCCACTTTGGGAACCACTGATTTACAGTATTCTAGTTCCTTTGGAAACATCTATGCTTGTGAATATATATAGATATTTATGTAGATCAGGTAAATTCTTGCCTATTGCTCAGAGTTGAAGAGGCTTCTTGGATGAGAAACAAAAACGTCTTCAAAGGAAAACCAGAAAGTCCAGTTGCCTTTTGAAAAAGCACCTTTGGGACAACCATGACCTGGATATATATATATATATATCTCCATATATATATATGGCATTCAGCTTTGTTCGGGTATTTTCCCACGACATTGTAGTTGTCCTTTTAAAGTTGTAGCAACGTTTCGGCAGAATCTCATCTGCCATCATCAGGCTTCTGTATAGTGTTCATCAGATGAATATATAAAATTTTTAGCTGATGTTTAACAAATAAACACCAATCTTTTAATTTTTTTGCTAGCTGAACTCATTTGCTTCAATCTGGATATAGGGATTGCTTGGGGCAAACTAAACTTGAAATATCCACAGTAATTTTCCAATGCTTTGAAATCCAGCTTGCTAGGATAATGAAAGGATCCAAAAGATGACTAACACAAGTATATGGTATACTGCCACAGGATTTATTACTGCAACAATCATTTATTTTGAATAAATCCATGCATTTTGAATTGCCCTGGTCATCCTGCAATTTAGTCTTCTCCTCTGAAGTCCCACTAGGGATCAATTTCCCCATCAACCAACTTCGTGCTTAAAAACTGGCTCCTTCTCTTCATCTGTGTCAGGTTGCCAAACTACAGGTAATCCTTGAACTACAACCATAATTGAGCCTGACAATTACTTCAAACGGTCGCTAAGCAACCAGCCGTAATTTAAGGCCTACTTGTATCTTCCTGCCTTTCTTCCATTCTGAGGCACTGTCTTTCCTACTCTCGGAAAGATTCCAATGTGAAGCTACATGCTACATTTGGGGCTATGGGTTGTACCATGGCAGGAGCCCGTGGAGCCGAAAGGCCACATCCAATGGAATAGCTGTCCATTTTGAAATGGACCGGGCCTGTCGCAGCCATTTTCTCTGTTTCTCAGCTTGATGACCTTTGGGGTGGGGAGGAAGGAGAATGTCAGGCATGACATCAACACCCAACTATCTCATGGGAACCAAGGTCATCCCAACAGGTGCTGGCCAGAGACTGGAAGAGGTTACCAAGGAGACTCCAGGACACCTCACTGGACAGTGTGACTTCGTGACAAGAAGGGAGGGGGCTGCCTATGCTTTAACTATACTGAAAGCATGAGAAATAACCAGAGCTGGTTTTGCATTTCAAAAGTGCCGATATGATGTACTCAATAAAGCAGTTCTTTGAGAAAGCCGAAAGTCTGAGAGTTGCTGGATTGGTTGGGTTCATTACTCAGAACTTTAACAATAGCAATAGCACTTAGACTTATATACCCCTTCACAATGCTTTATAGCCTTCTCTGAGCAGTTTACAGAGTCAGCCTATTGCCCCCAACAATCTGGGTCCTCATTTTATCGACCTCGAAAGGATGGAAGGCTGAGTCAACCTTGAGCCCTGGTGAGATTCGAACTGCCGAATTGCAAGGCAGCCGGCAGTTGTAGCCTGAAATACTGCATTCTAACCATGGGCCTTATATTTATACTGTAGCTTAGAGAAAAGTCATAGTACACTGCCAGGGCCTTTAGCACAATGCAAACTATCAAGCAGTATAGGTATAGTTCAGGTAATCCTCGACTTACAACCATTTGTTTAGTGACTGTTCAATGTTACAGTGGCACTGAAAAAAACGATTTACGATCATTTTTCACACTTATACGACCACCGCAGCATCTCCATGGTCACATGATAAAAATTAGGTTACTTGGCAACCGGCATGTATTTATGTCGGTTGTAGTGTCCCAGGATCATACGACTCCTTTTATGACTTTCTGACAGGCAAAGTCAGTGGGGAAGCCAGATTTCACTTGACTGTGTTGCTAATTGAACAAGTACGGCGATTCGCTTAACAACTGTGGCAAGAAGCATCACAAAATGGGGCAAAACAACTCACTGTCTTGCATAGCAATGGAAATTTTGGACCTAATTGTTGTTTGTAAGTTGAGGACTACCGGTAAAGCGTAGCAATCCAGAGCGCTCTTGCCCCTGTTAAAGAGGGAATCCTATGAGCTGCACTTCTTTGGCTCAATACAAGATCTTGCTACTGCAGCACAGATTCCTGAGTAAATTTCCTCCGTAGGGAGGGGTTGAGCACCGGGTACAGAGAGACAATAGAAGGCCTGGGCCTGAAGCTGGGGTAGATGCGCCTCAGCACTGCTCGGCGGAAGAGGATGTAGACCCAGGGATCGAGAATCTGGTTCCAAGTGGCCACCCGGAGATAGATGAGCAGGAACCTCTCGGTTTCCCTGGGGATCTGATTAGAAGGCAGGCCAGAAGGGGTCTCTTGAAGAGAGTTCTGGAGAATGAGTATCTGGAGAAGAGAAAGGTGGGATAACAAAAAGATCAAGTTATACAACTATACTTCAACATCAAGGTAACTTTGCCCAGCAAACATCTATTACAGGGGTGTCAAATTCATGGCGTTGCGGCGTCACGTGATGTATCGCACCTTTCCCCCCCCTCCGCTAAACCGGGAGTGGGCATGGCCAGCATGTGATGCATCCGGCCCAAAGGCCGCAAGTTTGACACCCCTGATCTATTAGAATAGGATTTCCCAACCTTGGCAACTTTGAGATGTGAGGATTTCAACTCCCAGAATTCTTCAACCAGCATGGGGAATGGCTGGCTGGGGAATTCTGGTAGTTGAAGTCTGGGAGTTGAAGTCTTAAAGTTGCCAAGGTTGGGAAACTTGGTATTGGAAGATTGCCTAGGAGGAAAGAATATAAAATAAACTTGTTTAACCGTGTGTAAAATAATAAGTGCTTTCATCGAAGATTAAAAACCTTTGATGATTTTTTTATTTTGCTGAAAACAGTTTAAAATGACCTGGGTGATTTTTGTTTCCGTTCATTAAAAAAAGGTTGAATATGAAGACAGGAGAAATAGGCATGAAAAATTTAAAGGGAGAGGGAGAAAATAAGCTTGTTTGTAACTGCTGCAAAGAAAATCAGGTGCTACTTCTTTTGTGTAATATCATTTTTCTTTTCTGCATTTTTTCTTTCATCTTTTTTATCAACATTCTGCTTTAGATGTTTTCATGTTACTTATTTGTGTAAAAAAAACTTACAATAAAAATTATATATAGGTGAGAAGAGAGATGTGGGAAGGGGTAGAGTCAGAAAAATCTCTCTGTCTCTGTCTCTTTCTGTCTCTCTCTCTCTCTCTCTCTCTCTCTGTCTCTGTCTCTCTCACTCTCTCCCTTCCTCTTTCTCTCTCTCTCTTTCTCTGTCTCTCTGTCTCTGTCTTTCTCACTCTCCCTTCCTCTTTCTCTCTCTCTCTTTCTCTCTCTGTCTCTCTCTGTGTCTCTCTGTCTCTCTGTCTCTCTTTCTCTCTCTCTCTGTCTCTCTCTTTCTCCCTTCCTCTCTCTCTCTCTCTCTCTCTGTCTCTCTGTCTCTCTCACTCTCTCTCTCTTTCTCTCTCTGTCTCTCTCTGTGTCTCTCTCTCTCTCTCTTTCTCTCTTTCTCTCTCTGTCTCTGTCTCTCTCCCTTCCTCTTTCTCTCTCTCTCTTTCTCTCTCTTTCTCTCTGTCTCTGTCTCTCTCACTCTCTCCCTTCCTCTTTCTCTCTCTCTCTCTCTTTCTCTCTCTGTCTCTGTCTCTGTCTCTCTCACTCTCTCCCTTCCTCTTTCTCTCTGTCTCTCTCTTTCTCTCTCTGTCTCTGTCTCTCTCTCTCACTCTCTCCCTTCCTCTTTCTCTCTCTCTCTCTCTTTCTCTCTCTGTCTCTGTCTCTCTCTCTGTCTCTCTCTCTGTCTCTCTGTCTCTCCCTCTCTGTCTCTCTCTCTCTTTCTCTCTGTCTCTCTCACTCTCTCCCTTCCTCTTTCTCTCTCTGTCTCTCTCTGTCTCTGTCTCTCTGTCTCTGTCTCTCTCTGTCTCTGTCTCTCTCTCTGTCTCTGTCTCTCTGTCTCTGTCTCTCTCTGTCTCTACACACACACTGTACCACTTTAGAATCAACCTTGCTGAGTGCAGGGACCCAAATCAAAATGCATATGTAATACAGGTAGTCCTCGGCTTACACTCATTCATTTAGCAACTGTTTGAAGTTACAACACACTGAAAAAAGTGATTTATAACTGGTAATCCTACATCGCAGCATCCCCACAGTCATGCAATTAACATTTTGGTGCTTGGCAATTGACCTATATTTACGAGAGTTGCAGTGCCCAAGGCTCACACAGTCGCCATTGGCAACCTCCCCAGCTGACATCCGACAAGCAAAGTCAGTGGGAGAAGCTGGATTTGCTTAACGACCACATGATTCATTGAACTGGAGTGATTTGCTTGATAACCATGGCAAAAAGGTATAAAATCAGGCATGGCTCATTTGTTTAACAACGGAAATTCTGCTCCCAATTGTGGCCGTAAGTTGAGGACTACCTATAGTGTCACTGCACCAAAGTTGCTATTTATATGCTGATTATATCAGCCATCATGACATAAGCAGGAGGGTTATTTTTCATGCTGCTAAAACAGCTATCAACTCTTAAGTTGATGGAGTAAGGGAAGATGCCCTTCCTTCTCAAAAGATGGAGCCAGCCAATCTGCTGTATGGAAGGTCCAGGGGAGTGGTGGGATTCAAAAAATGTTTCTACTGGTTCTGTGGGCATGGCTTGGTGGGCATGGCTTGGTGGGCATGGCAGGGGAAGGATACTGCAAAATCTCCATTTCCTCCCCACCTCACTAACCTGCTTTCCAGCTCCGTTCTCCTCTGCAGAGCAACAAAAGAATACCCAGCCAATCAGCTGGGACTCAGGAGGCAGAGAATAGATGGGGGCGGGGCCAGTCAGAGGCGGTACTTGCCGGTTCTCTGAACTACTCAAAATTTCCATTACTGGTTCTCCAGAACTGGTCAGAACCTGCTGAATACCACCTCTGGTCCCGGGGAAGAATGAGTTTTGTTGCTCTAAATTGTTTCTTATTTGAAAATAATGTTTATTTAGAGAACTTATGTTAATCATTTTTATCTTCCTTCAAATAAAGATCGAATTCTTATTCCTTGCTTCCAGTCAAAACTGAAGGAAGTCTGACAGCTAATATATAATTGTGACATTTATACATTGTAATCGCCTGTTGTTATTTTGGCATTGTCATAGTTTCTGACACAAACAGCTGCTTCCAGCCTCTATTGAACATATCCAGTGAAGCAAAGATGGCAAACTCTCAGAGCTCTAATTCCACGATCAAACCGCTTTTACCATTAGGAAATTCCTCCTAACATCCAAGCTTGGAGGCATGCTGGCATTAAAAAAAAGAAATTGTTTAATAAGCAGCTTAGAATCAAATCAACTAATATATAAATCCATCAATTAAATTTAGGTCCATTTGCACTCTTGCACAAAATTTGGCACAAAATGCAGGAAAATGTAAAACTGTCACCGAATTGGCAAAATGGAGCATTAGTGAATCCAGCTATTCACCAATGAATTAGTTGAACCCATCTTTTTCAAACTTGGCAACTTTAAGATATATAGACTTCAGTTCCCAAGATTTCCCAGCCAGCCAGAATTCTGGGACTTGAAGTACAGCTCTAAAACTGACTAAGTTTGAAAAACACAGGTTTAACTGATTTTAACTTAACTTGCCTTAAGTACCACTGGGTGTCGTATAAAATTGAGTAGAGGGGAATTTGACTTCCCTTTTTGCCCTTTTGCATTTGAGAAATGTGTTTGGTATTAAGAAAGAACACTTGGGGCCACCTACATGCCATTTCTCAGTGGCATATCCAGACAAAGGAGTCTCATTGCCCAGCTGTTGCTAAGCTAGAGTGAAGCCACTCTGTCTATCTTCAATCCACTCGCCACTGAAATGTTTTACAAGCATAGGAACTGCAATCCTTGATTCAACCAAAGGTCCAATGATGGATTCGTGTTCCAAATCTAGGAAGGCCAATACATTTGAGACTGTTGAAAGAAATATCCATCTGGTGCAGTTCCAAGCCTGGGGTGAGACACTAGAAACATGGCTGATTCGAAATTTAATGATGAAGCAAAACCACCAAGCACATGGTTCTGGTGCAGCTGACCATGTGGAGTTGAGAGTAGGGAGTATTTATACCTTCTCTTGGACTTTGCACTTGAACTTCCTGTTCCTGTGCAAGAACATGTATTCTATTGGCTGTTGTCAGACTCACACGGGGCCATGTACAAATCCTAGGCATTTGTCTGAGATAAGTTTGGTTGAAGTTTCTGAGGGTGATGCAATGAAGGGGCGTTGGGCAATTCCTATTGTGGCTGAGGGCTCATCCTACCTTTGTTGGATCTTGGGTGAGGATATTTGCTTATGAATAGGGCTATCTATCTCTTTATCTTTTAAGTGCTGACATCTGTTGTCGGCTATTAAGAAGGTGGGGGGCTGCTTTCCAAGAGCATGTTTCTCCATTTCTCATCCAGAGAAATATAATATTCTGCCTTTTTAATATTTCTCAAAATATTTCATTCTTCCAGGGTTGCGGTGGGTGCTAACTTTCTACAGGACTGACTGGTCCACATGCTACTTGTCCACATCCTTATTTATAAAATGCATACTTGAAAACCATTGTGCTCCAACTCTCTTTATTAACAGGAGATAACTCCCAAATTCCACTCCCTGCTCTGGATAAATCACAGTCTGATTCTGTCCTCCACTTGGCCTTTTTTGGAGAAGATTTAATAAAACTTTGGCAAGTATTGCATTGACATTATAGATGTTTAGTCAGGGTCAGGTTTCCTTCCAATGCCTCTGGAAATAAATAAAGCTGTCTCTTATTCAACATCACTGAGAGATTTTGGACTACAAACCCATTAGCTTCCAGAACTCTGTGTGTGTGGATTAGGGGACAATGGGAGCGGTAATCAACCTGTTTACCAGATTGGTAAATTGGCAAAAGGAAACAGATGTTTCAGATTTAAAATGTTTGCAAAGTTTGATTTTAAAAAAATATTTTGCAAAATAAACTATTTTATTTTTTTTAAGGTTATTTTAACTAGTCCTTCCCGACTAAGGAATTACAGTTGCTTTAATCAAAATAACTTGGAAGCTTGGACGTTCTAAGACAAAGAGCCAGCCTCCAATGTAACTACTTAGTTTCTGGCATTATTTTTTCTGCAAAAGATTTAATAATGTCTGTTTTATTTAGAAAATAAAAATGAGAAGGGACTGCGGGCAAGCATGCCCACCTGTCCATAGAAAGGCAGAAACAGAGAGATTGGGAGGGAAAGTGATGGAGAGCAATCTCACTAATTCTATCTTATGATAACTATTATTACATCAAAGGGTTATATACAGCTTTCAGAAAATTCTTTAAAATACTGTAGCATACTTTTCCTACCAACATCTTTTTGGTTGAAACAAACTACAGGTAGTCCTCAGCTTATGACCACAATTGTGACCAGAATTTCCATCGTTAAGCAAGGCAGTTGTTAAGGGAATTGCTCCCAGTTTTACCTCCTTTTCTGCCACCATTGTTGGGTGAATCACTGCAATTAATTGAATCATGCAAGTGTTAAGCAATCTGGCTACTTCCATTTTGTGGCTAGAAGCCAGTTGAGAAGGTTGCAAAATGATAGACACATGACTGCAGGACACCACAATTATTGTAAATGCATGGTGGTTGCCAAGGGCCCAAATTTTTATCACATGACCCTGGGGATGTTGTGACAGTCATAACTGCAAAGACCAGTCATCATTCACTTATTTTCAGTACTGATGTAACTTTAAATGGTTGCTAAACAAATAACACTAGCACTTAGACTTATATACCGCTTCACAGTGTTTTACAGCCCTCTCTAAGCAGTTTAGAGAGTCAGCCTATTGCCCCCAACAATCTGGGTCCTCATTTTATCGACCTCGGAAGGATGGAAGGCTGAGTCAACCTTGAGCCGGTAAAAATCGAACTGTCGGACTGCTGACAGTTGGCAGTCAGCAGAAGTAACCTGAAGGACTGCATTCTAACGACTGCGCCGCCATGGCTCAAATGGTTGTAAATTGAAAACTACCCATAAAAGAAAGGCTAACACTTGAGGACTCACCAACAAGGGAAGCCAACAGACACTTGCGATGACCATGATCATCAAAAGCTGGACCATCATCTCCACCTCGCTGTCCCTCCGGCGTTGCACGGACTCAGAGTCATGGTAGACTCGGCAAAGGGTCACAACGCTGACTGTATTGAAGAGGAAGGAAAGACCCACAGAGAGGAGGCCCAACAGGGCAAACAGGAAGCAGAAAACAACATTCCTGGCATCATGGACCAAAGTGAGAAAACACCAAGAGTTGGGGTACTGCAGGCTATAGTTCCCCAGGCCAAAGAAGGGCAAGAGGCCAAAAAAGAAACCCAGGGCCCACACCATACCCACCAAAGTCCAGGCCCTGCGTTTGGAAATACCAGCGGATCGGGAAAAGGGCCGGTTGATACCCACAAAACGCTCCCCAGCCATGGTGGCACCTAACAAGAGAGGGCACTGCCCGAAAAAGACCATGACGAAGCCCAAGAAGTTGCAGAGGTGGCATCCAGGATCTACCTCCGTCCAGTCAAAGCGGAGGAAGTGGTAGGGAATCACGATGGCAAAAGTGAGCAGGAGGCCCAGGAAGTCCGTCACCACCAAGCCACAGAGGAAGACTAAGAAGGAGGAACCAGATGGGCTCTGCATCTTCCTGGAGGAATTGACCAGAGCGCACAAGGCAAAGAGGTTGGAAAAGAGGCCGATCAGGCCAAATGTTGTGGCAAACCAAGGAGATGCAAGGTGTTCCTTGTACTCTTCGCTGACATTCACTCCCCTGAAGCAGGATCCAAGATGTCTAGCAGCGCTGGAGTTCTCCAACTCCATTGTTGGGAAGTGGGAGATCCCCTCTGTCATGTTTCCAATAGGGGACAAACAGTGACTACATTCAGCAGAGTCCCAGGATGTTGTTGCGCCTAGAGAGGTCTTCTCCTGAAGGTGTGACAGCGCCCCACCAAAGTTTTCTCCCTTCCATTTTCTGGATAGCAAGGAATCTGCTGTGTTCACGTGAGAGGAAGATGAGAAAAAAAAAAAAAGAGGAGGATCAGTCAGCATTTCATGCTTAAAAAACAAACAAGATTCCCCAATGCCACACACCTAAACCCTGAGATGCAAAAGACTGACATTTTTGATCTTTGTAAATGATGACGCAAAGCCTGTGTTCTGAAATATTTTGCACCTTTTATTCTAATTATGCTATTTGCAGCAGAAGAGGCCGATTCCCCAACCTTTCCAGGCTGGCGGCCTGGCCCAGCATCAGGGGGCCATGAGAGTGGCAGGTGCATGCATGAGCACACAGCTCCATTTATGCGAGAGGCATGCATGCGCCCTCCCCTCACACAAATGGAGATTTGCGTGCGAGCAAAGGGTGCTTGCACTCAAAACTCACACAAATGGAGCTTCGCACATGTGCACTTGCCCATTTCTCCCGCAGCCTGGTTTCGAACTGGCTGGGGCCCAATAGTGGGCTGCTGCCTGGGGGTTGGGGACCCCTTGATCTACAGGGAGTGGAAACAAAGAGCAAGCACTGGCATTCTCTTACAAGCACTTTGTTTCCCGGGATGCAGGGGTGGGATTCTACCAGTTCGGACCAGTTCTATAGAACCGGTTGTTACGATTCTGTGCAGTTCGGAGAACTGGCAAATCACAGGACTGGCTGGCTCCTCCCCTCCCCACCCACCCCACCCCATCCAGGAGGCTTCCCTGAGGCCCAGTCAGGGGTGGTATTCAGGGGGTTGGGGGAGGGAGAAGTGGCCTGAGAGCAGAGCTGAACCTTCCTTAGGAGTGAAGCTTCTATTTTTCAGTGAAGACTCAGGCAGCAGATTGCAGAAAGGTAGATCTGGGAGTGAAGCTGTGATTCTGCAAGCAGCTCAATCTGCCTGCCTGCTTTGCCTGATTTGGGGTAAAAGTTGCTCTTTTTTAAAAAATAAAAAATTCAATCTTTACATATATATTTACAATATTTACATACAAGCCACGCCCAGCCAGTCACATGTCCACCAAGTCACACCCACAAATTAGGCCATGCCCACAGAACCGGTTGTGAAGAAATTTGAATCCCACCCCTGCCGGGATGTAACTTTGAACGGTCACCAAATAAACTGTTGTAAATTGAGGACTACTTAGAGCTGGAAAGGCCCACAAGCAGAAAAATCACTTAAAGTATCCATGGACAGCTAGCTCTTCTTTAAAAAAGATGGCTGGTTAGGGAATTCTGGGAATTGAAGTCCACACATCTTAATGCTGCCAAGGTTGAGAAACACAGCTTCGGAATGTCCCATCAATGAGCTTCGTTGGATGCTTCCATCGGTTTCTATTACTTCATGTCCTCTATGCTTCAATACTCTATACATGTAGAATTTCTATAGCACAGATGTCAAACCTGCAGCGCCATGTTGCCATCACATGATATTTTGTGACGTTTTTTCCCTTCGCGGAGTTGGGGGTCAGTGTGGCCTGCGCGTGGCGCATTTGGCCCGTGGGCCGCCAGTTTGACACCCCTGCTCTATAGCATCCCTCCCTTAGGAGCATTGGTTGAGACAGCTATAATGCTGCATTGCTTTGGGAGAAAAAAACAATATTTATGCAAGAGTGATGTCCGACTGCAGATGCCATCCTTGACTTTAACTGAGCTACATCTGGATAACATTAGGAGAAAATTTGGCCAAGACAATAATCCTCCTTCTGTTCTTTGTTTAAAAATATTTGTAAAAGATAATTCTTTCCAGCTTCTCTCATCAATCATCCCACACAGATTGAGATGGGTGGTTGGCAGAGATGGTATTCAGCAGGTTCTGACCAGTTCTGGAGAACTGGTAGCGGAAATTTTGAGTAGTTTGGAGAACCGCCTCTGACTGGCCCCTCCCTCATCTCTTCTCTTCCTCCCAAGTCCCAGCTGATTGGCTGGGTCTTCTTTTGTTGCCCTGCACAGGAGAACGGAGCTGGAAAGCAGGTTAGTGGGGTAGGGAGGGAATGGAGATTTTACAGTATCCTTCCCCTGCCATGCCCACCAAGCCACACCCAGCAAGCTATGCCACACCCACCAAGCCACACCCTATGCCACACCCACAGAACCGGTAGTAAAAAAAATTGAATCCCACCACTGGTGGTTTGGTTTATTTAAACTCTTCTCTATTCTATTATTTTTCTCTCTTACAATGCAAGAAGGCATGACTCCCTCAGGTCCTGCTATGCTGAGTCATCATGCCAGGGATGAAGGGATAAGCAAAGAACATTGAAAATGTCCACCAAGAATAATTGAGCTCAGAATTATGGTCATAAACTGTTGCACTCATAAGTCGAGGCACCCATGTGACTGGAAGTAATTTTCCAGCCTTTTTAATGGTAGTCATTCAGCAAACACCATTGAGAGGTGTGAGGACTCAACAATTAAGAAGCTGAAAAGCCGAAGCCGACAGGTTTGAGATCCATGCAGCGCATGATGGGGTGAGATTCAAAAATTTTAACAACCGGTTCTGTGGGCGTGGCTTAGGTGGTGGGCATGGTTCAGTTGCCTCCTGAAAAAGCACCTTTGGGACCACCATGACTAACTGTACTAAAGGGTTGTTTTTTTTGGATGCAGCTAGCTCAAAGCCCTTGGGATAATTAGTTCCTGAGTTTGCCATCCAGGAAGGAAAAAGACTAAAGACACAAAGGTAAAATTATAATACGAACATGGAACATAAGAAACCAACACAACTTCTGCAGGAACTGGGTATGTCTAGTTTGAGGAAAAGAAGGACTAGAGGGGACATGACAGCAGTGTTCTGATATCTTAGGGGTTGCCACAAAGAAGAGGGAGTCAAGCTATTCTCCAAAGCACCTGAGGGCAGGACAAGAAGCAATGGGTGGAAACTAATCAAGGAGAGAAGCAGCTTAGAACTATGGAAAAATTTCCTGACAGAACAATTAATCAGTGGAACAACTTGCATCTCCAGAAGTTGTAAATGCTCCAACATTGGAAGTTTTAAAGAAGAGACTGGACAACCATTTATCTAAAGTGGCTTGAGCAGGAGGTTGGACTAGAAGACCTCCAAAGTCCCTCCCAACTTTGTATTCTGTTATTATTCTGAAAGATAGATCAACTATACAGAGACATCATCTTAGGCATTAGCAGGAAGTGTTTGAGTTATGACCCTAACTGAGCCTGGCAATTACTGATAGTTGTGCTGGTCATAAAGCAGACTGGACCTGATTTTATGACCCTTATGTATATGACAGTCTTTAAGCAAATGCCATGATTGTATAAACAGTTTCTAGTTTCAGTCAAAACCATCATAATTCATGGTCATAAGACCGTGGGATGTTGCAAATGGCTATGTATGCTGGCTAGTTGCCCAGCAGCCAAAATATAGTCACATGACCGCCTGGGCGGGCAGCATTGGCATTTCAAAACCACTTTGCAAATAGCTTTTTGGGGAGGGGTCTGTTGTAACTTTGAAAGGTTGCTAACTGACTGATTGAAAGTCAAGGACTATTCTCAGATACTTTCAGTTAGATCATGCTATTTACTATTGAAGAGGTGATAAGATTGGAAGTGATAAGCCTCCTGGGGAAACCAAGGAAATCATCAAAACTATAAAAAGCGAAAGTTAGAATATTTTGGACATGGGATGCAACACCCAGAAAAATACGCCATACTTCACTTAATCTTCTAAGGGAAGATTGAAGGCAAACGAGGTCCAGGAAGAAGAAAATCATGGCTTCAAAATTGAAGGGACTAGTTTGGACAAAACTCAGCATCACTTTTTCATGCGGCTGTTGATAAAAATAGGATCGCCAACATGATTGCCAATGTCCGATGATGGATATGGAGGGGGAGGGGAGGGGAGGGGAGGGGAGGAGGAGGAGGAGGAGGAGGAGGAGGAGGAGGAGGAGGAGGAGGAGAAGAAGAAGAAGAAGAAGAAGAAGAAGAAGAAGAAGAAGAAGAAGAAGAAGAAGAAGAAGAGGAGGAGGAGGAGGAGGAGGAGGAGGAGGAGGAGGAGGAGGAGGAGGAGGAGGAGGAGGAGGAGGAGGAGGAGGAGGAGGAGGAGGAGGAGGAGGAGGAGGAGGAGGAGGAAGAAGAAGAAGAAGAAGAAGAAGAAGAAGAAGAAGAAGAAGAAGAAGAAGAAGAAGAAGAAGAAGAAGAAAAATTTACTATTGAGAACCTACACAAAAAAGAAGAAATGGCATGAAGTTATATAATCAAGGTAGAACTTGTGGTCAATGAGCAAATAATATAAATTACATTTGGCAGACATTCCTTTATGACAGTTATCTAAATTTATCCTTCAATTTCTGATGCAGAAGAAGAAATTGAGGTCAAGGGCCATCTATGAGTTCACTGGAGAAGATCCATCTATGAGTTCACTAAGAGTTGACACCAACTTGATAGCACAAGTGAATCAATCAAGAGGACTTGGACACATGAGATATTTTCCGTGCTATTTTAGCTAAGGAATACAAGATTAAATCATGTAACAGCAAAGAAACAACTGCCAAGAATAGAATAAGTGAAGGATTTTCTCTATTTTTAAATACATTTTTCCCAATTTTTTTCAGAGAATGATAGTTCCAGAATTCTCCAAATAGAAATGTTTTCTGGACGTGAAGCTTTGCATTGTCTCCTTCTTGAAGTTCAGGTAGTCCTTGACTCACAACCATTCATTTAGTGACCAAAGTTACAATGGCAGTGAAAAAGTGACATGACCATTTTTCATACTGTAGGAAGCCCACCCTTCCCAGATTAAAATATTCTTTATTCTTAATATTAAAAGAGAGAGGATAGAATCCAAAGGAGAAATAAAAGAGAGAATTCTCCCCAAAGGAGAAATAAAGAAAGCATGTTCTTAAAGGCACAAAGCAGCCCCAGTCTTTCTTAATAGCCTCCAGCGGATGCCTGAAGTCTTTAGAGATGGATATTTTGTGCCCATTAAGAAAGACTTTAGAAAGATCATTAAGAAAGATGTATCTGTTCATAAATCACCTTCAGTTCCAGCTGATGGGATTAAGACATGACCTTTAGGATATAATAGGATTAACCCACCACCACTGAAGTACTAAAAGACAAAAGCTCACTACATTGCACAAACCCAGTAAAACACAAAAACCCAGAAACCTATAAAGATCCATCCACTCATTCTGCCATTTTGTCAGCTGTCCCAGAACTATATGCTGTAGTTGGTTCTGCTCATCAATAAACCTTCTTTCTTAAAGTAGCCTCCATTTTATTCCCAGCTTGGAACTGGACCTGATTTTTTTTCAACAATACCGGTTTGGCAACGGCATGTATTTATGACGGTTGCAGTGTCCTGGGGTCCAATGATCATCTTTTGCAACCTTCTGACAAGCAAAGTCAACGGGGAAGCCAGATTCACTTAACAACTACCTGCTGGTAAGTGAATCAACTGCAGTGAGTCACTTAACAGTTGTGACAAAAAAGGTCATAAAATGGGGCAAAATTCACTCCAAAAACTGTCTTACTAAATAATGGAAATTTTGGGCTCAATTGTGGTTGTAGATAATTTGCAGGCTACCTGTAGTATCAATGTACTTGAAATTTCTATTGGCTTATTTTAAAAATTCTGAATCCTAGTCTCACAAATGACTAATTATAACCTCAGTTCCTTGTGGTTTTTCCAGTTCCTCCATTAACAATGCTTAGAATAGAATAACAGAGTTGGAAGGGACCTTGGAGGTCTTCTAGTCCAACCCCTGCTTAAGCAGGAAACCTTATACTATTTCAGACGAATGGTTGTCTAGTCTCTTCTTAAAAACTTCCAGTGTTGGAGCATTCACAGCTTCTGGAGATGCAAGTTGTTCCACTGATTAATTGTTCTAACTGTCAGGAAATGTCTCCTTAGTTCTAGGTTGCTTCTCTCTTTGATTCGTTTCCACCCATTGCTTCTTGTCCTGCCCTCAGGTGCTTTGGAGAATAGCTTGACCGCCCCTCTTCTTTGTGGCAGCCCCTGAGATATCGGAAGACTGTTATCATGTCACCCCTAGTCCTTCTTTTCATTAAACTAGACATACCCAATTCCAGTAACTTTTCTTTACATATTTTAGCCTCCAGTCCCCTAATCATTTTACATGGACATGTTCACCTAAGTGCAGTAGATCAATATTCTGTTTGTGTGTGTGCTTTATCAAGACACTGGTAAACGGATATGATTGCCTTTGAAGTGATGTCAATTCATAGGAACCTTTTCAGATTATTTTCTTTTCTTTGGTACAAAAGCTGCCTTGCCTTCTTCTAGGAGTCTCAATATTCAAAATTAATAATAGTTAATTTTCAACATCAAACTTCAATCAATTTACTGTCGCTTGCTTGAATAGTGCTAATAGTTTCACATATGCTGAGATGTTTCTTCTCTTGAATTCTAAATGTCTTTGGAGAATTTCAGCCATCCAGGTCATGGTTGTTGCAAAGTTGCTGTTTTTCAAGAGGCAAGTGGACTTTCTGGTTTTTCTTTGAAGACGTTTTGCTTCTCATCCAAGAAGCTTCTTGAGAGCTAAAGAAGCTTCTTGGATGAGAAGCAAAACGTCTTCAAAGAAAAACAGAAATTCCAGTTGGTTCCTTAAAAAAGCACCTTTGGGACTCTTAAATTTTACTTTTATTTCTTTTTCTCCCTTTATTTATATCTTGCCTTTTACAAATAAAACAAGGCAGTGGGCAAACACAATGCTCCTTCCTCCCCTTATTTTCTTCACAACAACAACCCTGTGTGGAGGATTGGGCTGAGAGAGAGTGACTAGCCTAAAGTCACCCAGTTGGCTTTTCATGCCTAAAGCAGAACTAACCCATAGAATTCACAGTCTTTTCCAGTTTACAGTTTTGTTTCACTTACAACCAAAAGGGAAAAAAAAGTTGTGCTGTCCCCAATTGCCATTTTGCCACTACATGGTGGCAGTGTTATTTCAGGAGGCTCTGAGTCCCACAAAAACTGAGGATACTGGGCCAGAGGTGGGCCATTTACTGCAGATTATATAAATTAGAGGAGAATTAATTCTGAAAAATTGCTGTGCCTGAATTGATTTTTACTTCCTATCCATTCCAAGATCAGATTCCGATCCAAACATTTACCAGATACAGCCCTTTGCCTGCTTTAGTTCTAGAAAGTCTAGAAATTGTCAAGCTTCCCGAAGATGAATTTTAAGAGAATTGGTCCTCGGCCCCAAAGATTCAACAAACATCTGCATCCTGTTTGCCTTGAAATATAGATCAATTTCACAAGAAAGAAAGAATTCCCATCTTTCTGGTAATTGATGCAACAGGAACTTTGTCAAAAACCACCCTTAGAGAAATAATCCTCTTTAGGATTAAATGTGAACCATAGAGATATAAATCAACCCACTGACATAATATGGGAGTCAAGAATAGAATGAGAAAGAAAAAAAACAGAAGCTGTAAAATCCAGTGTGGGAATTGCAACTGGAAGGAAATCAGTGTTGGGAATCTGAACAAGTAGCAAAAGCTTGTTGACTTAACTCAAACATCTGCTGATAAAACGATGCTGGAAATTTAAATGTCAGCTAACAGTAGCAAAGTTTGACCATACAGATGTCCCGTCATCTTGTAAAATCTGGGTAGATTACTGAAGAACAGAATAACAGAGTTGGAAGGGACCTTGGTCTTCTAGTCCAACCCGTCTGTTAGAGCAAGACAACCTATACCAGGTGTCAACCTTGGTAACTTTAAGACTTGTGGACTTCAACTCCCAGAATTCCTCAGCCAGCAAAGCTGGCTGAGTTACTGTGTGTTACTGCTGCTTGCTTACTGTCTGGCTGTAACTGTGTGCTGCTGCGACTTACTGTGAGCGACTAACTGAAATTACTGACTGTGAGTGCCTGTGACTGAACTGTTATTGTTTGCTACTGTTTGCTGAGTTACTGCGTAATTCTACTGAATATCCAGCGTTTGTTTCTCTGGAGAGTGAAACCGGAGGAGGAGAAGATATCTTTATCGGCTGATAAAGATATTGCAAGGACTCTTAACTTGGACTATACTAGTGAGTCTTACTGGATGGAAATACTGTGAATGACTTAATGGAATGAATGACAATGCTTAAACTCTAACTGGATTAAAAACTATTTAAACTACAAACAGTGTTTGTGTTCAGTGTGTGTATACTCTGGGGCCCTTCCGCTCTCCTTTGGCTTCCTGGCTTGACTACTGCTGCAATACTCTGCTAGGGGTTAATCTCCAAACCCTAACACAAGCTATTCTCCAAAGCACCTGAGGGCAGGACAAGAAGCAATGGAGGGAAACAAATCAAGGAGAGAAGCAGCTTAGAACTATGGAAAAATTTCCTGACAGAACAATTAATCAGTGGAACAACTTGCATCTCCAGAAGTTGTAAATGCTCCAACATTGGAAGTTTTAAAGAAGAGACTGGACAACCATTTATCTAAAGTGGCTTGAGCAGGAGGTTGGACTAGAAGACCTCCAAAGTCCCTCCCAACTTTGTATTCTGTTATTATTCTGAAAGATAGATCAACTATACAGAGACATCATCTTAGGCATTAGCAGGAAGTGTTTGAGTTATGACCCTAACTGAGCCTGGCAATTACTGATAGTTGTGCTGGTCATAAAGCAGACTGGACCTGATTTTATGACCCTTATGTATATGACAGTCTTTAAGCAAATGCCATGATTGTATAAACAGTTTCTAGTTTCAGTCAAAACCATCATAATTCATGGTCATAAGACCGTGGGATGTTGCAAATGGCTATGTATGCTGGCTAGTTGCCCAGCAGCCAAAATATAGTCGCATGACCGCCTGGGCGGGCAGCATTGGCATTTCAAAACCACTTTGCAAATAGCTTTTGGGGAGGGGTCTGTTGTAACTTTGAAAGGTTGCTAACTGACTGGTTGAAAGTCAAGGACTATTCTCAGATACTTTCAGTTAGATCATGCTATTTACTATTGAAGAGGTGATAAGATTGGAAGTGATAAGCCTCCTGGGGAAACCAAGGGAAATCATCAAAACTATAAAAAAGCGAAAGTTAGAATATTTTGGACATGGGATGCAACACCCAGAAAAATACGCCATACTTCACTTAATCTTCTAAGGGAAGATTGAAGGCAAACGAGGTCCAGGAAGAAGAAAATCATGGCTTCAAAATTGAAGGGACTAGTTTGGACAAAACTCAGCATCACTTTTTCATGCGGCTGTTGATAAAAATAGGATCGCCAACATGATTGCCAATGTCCGATGATGGATATGGAGGGGAGGGGAGGGGAGGGGAGGAGGAGGAGGAGGAGGAGGAGGAGGAGGAGGAGGAGGAGGAGGAGGAGGAGGAAGAAGAAGAAGAAGAAGAAGAAGAAGAAGAAGAAGAAGAAGAAGAAGAAGAAGAAGAAGAAGAAGAAGAAGAAGAAGAAGAGGAGGAGGAGGAGGAGGAGGAGGAGGAGGAGGAGGAGGAGGAGGAGGAGGAGGAGGAGGAGGAGGAGGGAGGAGGAGGAGGAGGAGGAAGAAGAAGAAGAAGAAGAAGAAGAAGAAGAAGAAGAAGAAGAAGAAGAAGAAGAAGAAGAAGAAGAAGAAGAAGAAGAAGAAGAAGAAGAAGAAGAAGAAGAAGAAGAAGAAGAAGAAGAAAATTTACTATTGAGAACCTACACAAAAAAGAAGAAATGGCATGAAGTTATATAATCAAGGTAGAACTTGTGGTCAATGAGCAAATAATATAAATTACATTTGGCAGACATTCCTTTATGACAGTTATCTAAATTTATCCTTCAATTTCTGATGCAGAAGAAGAAATTGAGGTCAAGGGCCATCTATGAGTTCACTGGAGAAGATCCATCTATGAGTTCACTAAGAGTTGACACCAACTTGATAGCACAAGTGAATCAATCAAGAGGACTTGGACACATGAGATATTTTCCGTGCTATTTTAGCTAAGGAATACAAGATTAAATCATGTAACAGCAAAGAAACAACTGCCAAGAATAGAATAAGTGAAGGATTTTCTCTATTTTTAAATACATTTTTCCCAATTTTTTCAGAGAATGATAGTTCCAGAATTCTCCAAATAGAAATGTTTTCTGGACGTGAAGCTTTGCATTGTCTCCTTCTTGAAGTTCAGGTAGTCCTTGACTCACAACCATTCATTTAGTGACCAAAGTTACAATGGCAGTGAAAAAAGTGACATGACCATTTTTCATACTGTAGGAAGCCCACCCTTCCCAGATTAAAATATTCTTTATTCTTAATATTAAAAGAGAGAGGATAGAATCCAAAGGAGAAATAAAAGAGAGAATTCTCCCCAAAGGAGAAATAAAGAAAGCATGTTCTTAAAGGCACAAAGCAGCCCCAGTCTTTCTTAATAGCCTCCAGCGGATGCCTGAAGTCTTTAGAGATGGATATTTTGTGCCCATTAAGAAAGACTTTAGAAAGATCATTAAGAAAGATGTATCTGTTCATAAATCACCTTCAGTTCCAGCTGATGGGATTAAGACATGACCTTTAGGATATAATAGGATTAACCCACCACCACTGAAGTACTAAAAGACAAAAAGCTCACTACATTGCACAAACCCAGTAAAACACAAAAACCCAGAAACCTATAAAGATCCATCCACTCATTCTGCCATTTTGTCAGCTGTCCCAGAACTATATGCTGTAGTTGGTTCTGCTCATCAATAAACCTTCTTTCTTAAAGTAGCCTCCATTTTATTCCCAGCTTGGAACTGGACCTGATTTTTTTTCAACAATACCGGTTTGGCAACCGGCATGTATTTATGACGGTTGCAGTGTCCTGGGGTCCAATGATCATCTTTTGCAACCTTCTGACAAGCAAAGTCAACGGGGAAGCCAGATTCACTTAACAACTACCTGCTGGTAAGTGAATCAACTGCAGTGAGTCACTTAACAGTTGTGACAAAAAAGGTCATAAAATGGGGCAAAATTCACTCCAAAAAACTGTCTTACTAAATAATGGAAATTTTGGGCTCAATTGTGGTTGTAGATAATTTGCAGGCTACCTGTAGTATCAATGTACTTGAAATTTCTATTGGCTTATTTTAAAAATTCTGAATCCTAGTCTCACAAATGACTAATTATAACCTCAGTTCCTTGTGGTTTTTTCCAGTTCCTCCATTAACAATGCTTAGAATAGAATAACAGAGTTGGAAGGGACCTTGGAGGTCTTCTAGTCCAACCCCCTGCTTAAGCAGGAAACCTTATACTATTTCAGACGAATGGTTGTCTAGTCTCTTCTTAAAAACTTCCAGTGTTGGAGCATTCACAGCTTCTGGAGATGCAAGTTGTTCCACTGATTAATTGTTCTAACTGTCAGGAAATGTCTCCTTAGTTCTAGGTTGCTTCTCTCTTTGATTCGTTTCCACCCATTGCTTCTTGTCCTGCCCTCAGGTGCTTTGGAGAATAGCTTGACCGCCCCTCTTCTTTGTGGCAGCCCCTGAGATATCGGAAGACTGTTATCATGTCACCCCTAGTCCTTCTTTTCATTAAACTAGACATACCCAATTCCAGTAACTTTTCTTTACATATTTTAGCCTCCAGTCCCCTAATCATTTTACATGGACATGTTCACCTAAGTGCAGTAGATCAATATTCTGTTTGTGTGTGTGCTTTATCAAGACACTGGTAAACGGATATGATTGCCTTTGAAGTGATGTCAATTCATAGGAACCTTTTCAGATTATTTTCTTTTCTTTGGTACAAAAAGCTGCCTTGCCTTCTTCTAGGAGTCTCAATATTCAAAATTAATAATAGTTAATTTTCAACATCAAACTTCAATCAATTTACTGTCGCTTGCTTGAATAGTGCTAATAGTTTCACATATGCTGAGATGTTTCTTCTCTTGAATTCTAAATGTCTTTGGAGAATTTCAGCCATCCAGGTCATGGTTGTTGCAAAGTTGCTGTTTTTCAAGAGGCAAGTGGACTTTCTGGTTTTTCTTTGAAGACGTTTTGCTTCTCATCCAAGAAGCTTCTTGAGAGCTAAAGAAGCTTCTTGGATGAGAAGCAAAACGTCTTCAAAGAAAAACAGAAATTCCAGTTGGTTCCTTAAAAAGCACCTTTGGGACTCTTAAATTTTACTTTTATTTCTTTTTTCTCCCTTTATTTATATCTTGCCTTTTACAAATAAAACAAGGCAGTGGGCAAACACAATGCTCCTTCCTCCCCTTATTTTCTTCACAACAACAACCCTGTGTGGAGGATTGGGCTGAGAGAGAGTGACTAGCCTAAAGTCACCCAGTTGGCTTTCATGCCTAAAGCAGAACTAACCCATAGAATTCACAGTCTTTTCCAGTTTACAGTTTTGTTTCACTTACAACCAAAAGGGGAAAAAAAAGTTGTGCTGTCCCCAATTGCCATTTTGCCACTACATGGTGGCAGTGTTATTTCAGGAGGCTCTGAGTCCCACAAAAAACTGAGGATACTGGGCCAGAGGTGGGCCATTTACTGCAGATTATATAAATTAGAGGAGAATTAATTCTGAAAAATTGCTGTGCCTGAATTGATTTTTACTTCCTATCCATTCCAAGATCAGATTCCGATCCAAACATTTACCAGATACAGCCCTTTGCCTGCTTTAGTTCTAGAAAGTCTAGAAATTGTCAAGCTTCCCGAAGATGAATTTTAAGAGAATTGGTCCTCGGCCCCAAAAGATTCAACAAACATCTGCATCCTGTTTGCCTTGAAATATAGATCAATTTCACAAGAAAGAAAGAATTCCCATCTTTCTGGTAATTGATGCAACAGGAACTTTGTCAAAAACCACCCTTAGAGAAATAATCCTCTTTAGGATTAAATGTGAACCATAGAGATATAAATCAACCCACTGACATAATATGGGAGTCAAGAATAGAATGAGAAAGAAAAAGAAACAGAAGCTGTAAAATCCAGTGTGGGAATTGCAACTGGAAGGAAATCAGTGTTGGGAATCTGAACAAGTAGCAAAAGCTTGTTGACTTAACTCAAACATCTGCTGATAAAACGATGCTGGAAATTTAAATGTCAGCTAACAGTAGCAAAGTTTGACCATACAGATGTCCCGTCATCTTGTAAAATCTGGGTAGATTACTGAAGAACAGAATAACAGAGTTGGAAGGGACCTTGGTCTTCTAGTCCAACCCGTCTGTTAGAGCAAGACAACCTATACCAGGGGTGTCCAACCTTGGCAACTTTAAGACTTGTAGGACTTCAACTCCCAGAATTCCTCAGCCAGCAAAGCTGGCTGAGGAATTCTGGGAGTTGAAGTCCACAAGTCTTAAAGTTGCCAAGGTTGGACACCCCTGACCTATACCATTCCAGCCTCTTCTTGAAAATCTTCAGTGATGGAGCAACTACAACTTTTGAAGGCAAGCCATTCCACTGGTTTATTGTTCTCACTGTCAAGAAATTTCTCCTTAGTTTTAGGTTGGTTCTCTTCTTGATTATTAAACATCCATTGTTTCTTGTTTTGTCTTCTGGTGCTTTCGAAAATAGGTGGACCCCCTCTTTTTTTGTGGCAACCCCTAACGCACTGCAATGCAATGTACTCCACATAGGATTGCCCTTAAAGAGCATCCAGAAATTTAACTGGCGCAGAATATGGCTAGGCAGGTAGTAAATGGTGCTGGATACATGGCACATATAGCATCCCTACTACATGAGTTATGGTGGATAACAATGGTTTTTCCTGATGTAATGTACAGTGTGATTGTCACTTATCAAGTTCCTCATGGCTTGGGACCAGTTACCTGAGGGACTATCTTTTTCCAAGAGTCTCTACCTGTCCAATTCAATTCAGCAGATCGGGGGTGCTGAAGATCCCATCAGCCAGAGTGTTTTGGCTGGCATTGGCCTAGAAAATGGGTCCTTTCTGCTTTGTATTCTTCCCTTGGCAATTAGGATGGCCCCAACCCTATTGTTTTTTGTAAGGCTTTAAAAATTTGGCTGTGCACCCAGGCCTGAAGCTGAAATGTGTTAAAGGCTCTGTTTCTTGGCTTTACTGTTAGTTAACTATCTCAGCTACTGTATATATTTATTCTTTGGGTGTTTTTATTGCTTTATTAGTTTTTTATTGTTTGAGAATTGTAAGCTGCCCAGAGTCACTTGGCTGAGATGGATGGCTATAGAAATCAAATCAAATAAAATCAATAAACTGGGATTCTTCAGTTTGATGGGTTCTGTCACTGCCATATACGTAAGGGCTACCATTTTCACTTAAACTGCATCCACAATGCCCTTGAGTGAATAAAATGACAATAAAAGCAATCTTGATGGGATCGTAAGCAAGGTGGTCTCGAAATTCTTTTTGTTCTCTATTTTATTGATATGTACAACTGCTTTTGAGCATTAATAAAGCACCATTCAAAAAGACTGAGAGAAATGGAACATCTGGAGCTGGAGGCTACATCCAACCATGTATGGTTCTAATTGATTTGGAAAGTTTAAGGAAATTAAATTTCCCAATTAATGTTTTCTCTTACAGTCCAGCTCTTCTAAATAAACCAAGTTTTCCCCCCCAAACATCCAAGCTGGTCATAATTGCAACCACACTGGCAACAGAGTTTTATGACGTGATGCCAGTGCCCAAAAGCTGTGGGGCTGCAGAGGGGATTTGTTAATCATCTAATTAGGGGTACTAATTAAGCCCATGAGCAAAAAGGAGAACAAGGATGAGTGTGGAGGTCACTGAATTCCTACGGAAACAGAGAAAACATGGATAGTACTGCAGATCAGAGGTGGCATTCAGCAGGTTCTGACCAGTTCTGGAGAACCAGTAGCAGAAATTTTGAGTAGTTCAGAAAAACAGCAAATATCACTGACTGGAGATTTTACAGTATCCTTCCCCTGCCACACCCACCAAGCCACATCCACAGAACCAGTAGTAAAAAAAAATTGAATCCCACCACTGCTGCAGATGTTTTCCCTGACCTCCTTTTTAGTTCCTTCTAGTCCAAATTGTACTTTTCCTAAGGGCAACTTCCTTGAATTTTATTACGCTGCTAGGCCTCATTTTTCAATTGGAACAGTTGTTCTACTCTACTTTTTTTTTACTTCATTGTTTGATTATGTCCCATCAAAATCAGGGTTGACTCTTAGTGACAATCTAGGCTAATTCTGCTTTGGATAATTTTATACAATTCCCTTATGATTCTTGACGAATGTATCTTTTCTTTTTATGTACACTGAAAGCATATGCACCAAGACAAATTCCTTGTGTGTCTAATCACACCTGGCCAATAAAGAATTCATTCATTCATTCATTCATTCATTCATTCATTCATTCGTCTTAAATCTGGATTTAAGCACAATGTCCATAGTATGTGCTGGGAATGCACAAATTTAATACAATAATCTGGTTCACACAATATGCTAAGACAAGGAATGGCTTCCCATTACCACAGATTACCCAGCCCCATTTAATCTTAAATTGGAGCATTATGCAAACCCAGCTATTTAAAAATTGTTATCAATACAGTTGTGTCTCTCTTACTTAACAGGGCTTGTAGCTATCCATCTACACCAGGACTGTCAAACTCCTGGGCCGTGGGCCGGATGCATCATGTGCTGGCCACACACATGCCTGGTTTAGCAAAGTGGGGGGAAAGTCCCAATACATCACCTGACGCCACCATGACGATGTGAGTTTGACACTCCTGATCTACACCTTCCAGGCCTATAAATAATTTTTAAAAATCCCTCTTGCTACCAGTGCCTTCAAATATACTGTAATGTGTATCCGTTTTACCAAGGGTCACCAACTTGTGGGCTTTGGCCCACTAGTGGGCCATAAGGGGATTGCAACCAGGCTGGGGGAATGGCTGGGATTTGCACGAGCAGTGGGCGAGTGCTTGCACATGTGCTCTATTTGCTACAATCTACCTGCTACAATCCAGAGAGACCAGAAAAAGCCTTTGACATTTTGGAAGGTTTGCAATCTTGAAAAAAAGCAAACTAACCAACAAACTGTTTTTTTTCCCCCTGCTTGAGCAGAAAGTTGGGCTAGAAGACTTCTAAGGTCCTTTCCAACTCTGTTATTCTATTAACAACCCTGTGAGTTAAGCTGGGCTGAGAGAAAGGGGCTGGCTCAAATCATATATGTTCTATCGCCAGATAAAACAGACTCGAAGACCGGAGTTGAATTCAGCTCTTTATTAGCATTCTGTAACTTCAACTAAAGTCGAGCCGCAGCAGCCCTTTTTATAGCGGCTGCTCGCAGCTCGCAACCAATGGCAGTTATTCAAACTTCCCGCCGCTTAGGCGGCCAATCCGAAACTGTCATTTTTAACCAATCGTTAAGCTATGTTAACTACCCAATAGGAATGCGGTATTTGAAGTATATACATAAGTACACTACAATATAGGCGCTCCATAGTTAAGGGCAGATATTCTCATGGCCACTCTCATCTAGTTGCATCCACAGTCTGTTATTGCACAGGGTCATCCCACAAGTTTTGCAACCCTGCAGCCTTCTTTTGTCAGCTTGCCCCCACTCCCCCACCTCATATCCTCCCCCTGGGAATACAGCTGGACTCACCCACAAACAACCCTTGTGGGAATGCAACACACTCTTTCAAACAACACTTCTTTTCTGGATCAACAACATGTCTTACGACACCTTAAAATGAATGCAAGTTTGTGTAGAACACCAAAGGCCTCCAGCTGAGGTCATCTATAGAAGACAAAAGATTATCAACAAATTTTTCAAAGGGTTCTCATGACCAGTGCCGAATATGCTTGGGGGATTTGCTTATAGAAGAAAAATCTGGCCATCCAAAGAAAGTTTGATGAATATTCCTCCCCTTTGTGTGTGTGGTTGCACAGGTATGATAGTGGAACCTCTTTCCTCACAGCTCCCTGCCCCTCCCTCGGAGATGGCTGTAGGCACCCCCAGTTGTATTCTGGAAACAAGTGAAAGCTTTTTCTTCAGGATCCTCTAGGATGTGGTCAAAAAAATCAAAATGGCAGCCGTGACAATGCAAAAAAGCTCTGCTTTTTATGTGCACGTGTATTTGTTGATATTCCACCTTTATTATTTTTATAAATAGCTCAAGGCAGAAAACACACACAATACTCCTTCGTTCTATTTTCCCTATAACAACAACCTTGTAAGGTGGGTTGGTCTGAGAAAGAGAGCCTTGCCCAGTCACCAGCTGACTTTCATTGGTTAGGGCGGGATTAGAACTCTCAGTCTCCTGGTGATTGGCCCAAAGTCACCCAGCCAATTTTAATGTCTAAGGCAGAAATAGAACTAATAATATCCTGGCTTCCAGCCTGGTGTTTTAACCACTAGGCAGAACTGTTTATTTGTACACACATAAAAAGCAGACAGAGAGATTCAATTGTATCATCCAGGCCGTGATCTTGATTTTTTTTTTTTTATTGAGCACATCCTACAGGGACCTTGAATTTGCATTTCCTTTCAGTGCCAACTGACTGACAGAGGGCACTTTCCTTTATCTTGAGGTTTTATCTTTATCCGTGGTTAATAATTGTTTCTGATATTTCTCTGTTTTCATTATTTATCAGTAGGTTGTTTTGTTTTTGCTCTGCTGTTTCATGCCACCCAGCATACCTTAGTAAAAATAAATATTCAGGACCTCCAATTGAGATGCCTTTGAAAGGGGAAAGGGAGGCAAAGTTGCAGAGGAGGAAAAAAATTTTTCCTGATAAATACTAACCTTGACAGCTTAATAGAACCTCCATCTTCTAAAGAAGTCTATAGTAACTGTCCTGCTCTGTTTCTGGCTTGTTGTAGGCATTTGATCAATCACTATAGATGTTAGATGGTACCCTGTTTCCCCAAAAATACAACCTACCCTGAAAGTAAGTCCTAGCTTGATTTTTACACATGCACCCAATATAAGCCCTACCCCCAAAATAAGCCCTAATTAAGATCCCACCCAGAATGGATGGGTAAAAATTCAGCTAGGATGGGGATGGGAAGGTGTAGTTGTCCTACTACTTACCTTTGGACAGTTGTAGCCAGGCCTCGCATACCCCAACACCTGCCTTGCCAGCCCATTTCATTCTGCAGCCAGCAAGGCTGGCAAGGCTTTTCCTGAAGGCCTCTGTAGCTGATAACAAAGCTCTGGATCGATCTGGAGCTCTTTTATCGGCTGCAGAGGCCTTCAAGAAAGCTTTGCTGGCCACAGAAGAAAAAGTTCCTGAAGGCCTCTGACAGCGAAAAGGAGCGATGACAGCGAAAAGAAGGTTGGGGGCGATGCGCGCAAGTGAGGTCAGTCAGTAGATGACATCCCCTGAAAGTAAGACCTGGTGCCTTTTTTGGTGGGGGAAAAAATATTAGACAGGGTCTTATTTTCGGGGAAACATGGTAGCTTTACACCTGTGCCAGAAGAAAAGTCCTTATGTACTTAACCAAGAAAGGCAGGGAACAAACTTCTGCATTTCTAAAGAACAAAACCCAAGCATCCCCTCAACCACCCAGTTCATGTTGCTTTCTTGGCACTATGGAAATTGTGTGTCATAGTTTTCACCTAGAATATTTTTGTAATTTTCTCATCTGACCTTCAGCCCTGGGATCTCCTCTTGGTCTCCCATCTAAGAATGAACCCCATTTCATTCGTCTTAGCTTTTTCAAGGTTAGCCAAGGTTGGCAAGGTGCTGCCCCCTGATCAGGGGATTCTCCACTAAAACAGAGATCTGTCAAGGTTTCAGTTGTTCAAAAATGTATATTTAAGAAGGACTCTGCAAATGGCATGGGGGCGGCGGAGATCTGTGATAGTTAGATACCTCATGTGGGAAACAAAAATCTTAGAAGTTGCAAATGCAATTTTCAATTCTCATTTAAAATTGAGTACATTAAGACAATTAAGTAAGTAATAGACTTATGACCACAATTGAACCCAAAATGTCCATGGCTAAGCAAGACAGTTGTTAAATGAGTTTTCCCCCATTTTACAACTTCACTTGCCACAGGTGTTAGGTGAATCACTGCAGTTGTTAGGTGAATCTAATTTCCTCAGCTGCAACCGTTGTAAGTGGGGGGGGGGGGAAATCATCAGTTGTTTTTTTCAGTTGCCCTTATAAATTCAAACAGTCACCAAACAAATGGTTATAACCAGTGGTGGGATTCAAAAAATTTTACTACCAGTTTTGTGGGTGTGGCTTGGTGGGCGTGGCATGGTGGGCATGGTGTGGCAGGTGTGGTGGGCATGGCGTGGTGAGCATGGCAGGGGAAAGATGCTGCAAAATCCCCATACCCTCCACACCCCACTAACCTGCTTTCCAGCTCCGTTCTCCGCAGGGCAGCAAAAGAAGACCCAGCCGATCAGCTGGGACTCGGGAGGCAGAGAATAGATGGGGGTGGGGCCAGTCAGAGGTGGGATTTGCCAGTTCTCCGAACTACTCGAAGTTTTCACTACTGGTTCTCCAGAACTGGTCAGAACCTGATGAATGCCACCTCTGGTTGTATCCATGACTGCATCCATCTTGTTGCAAACTTTTTAATTTTGCTATTTCCAGAGAGGGATAATGATTTATACATGTGGTCAGGCTGGATTTAGACAGATGCAAAGGGTAGAATTCTGTTGAAAGAATGGATTTGCCGCCAAGAAAACAGATTGTCCGATTCAACCAAGGCTGTTGTTTGGATTTTAAAATCCCTCTGTTCTTTAAATCTTGAAACAGTACGTTGCCCTTTTAGCTTCTGAAATGCCACAGATGTTTCTCAAGTGGGAAAGGTTACAAATGCCAACGAATGGAAAGGATTCATCAAACAAGTACACGAACATACATATACCAACAAAATTATTTTCAGGCTGTGGGCTAGAAATATTGTACGGGAAAGAGGAATCACCCATGAGAAGCCAGAGGACAAATTAGCAGCAGACATGATGAAACTTTTATATTAATCGTGGTTGGGCAATTAAATGGGCTAAATGAATTCACACCATGCTTATTTCTGTGGATTTAAAAGCCAAGATTGTAAACAGTTCTTTAAAAAAAAAAAACAGCTAGTCCAGCCTTAGCAAACATGGATCCCACCAAACTACATTTGCCATGAACCACAGCCATTTTAGTCAGGACGGTCTGGGAGATATGCTGCTGTTTTACACCTCTGAAGAGCATCATCATATAAAGAAAAGTTGGATCTGAAAAATACAATTAGTTATCCGTTGATGAAAAGACACTTTTGCAGCTGGCTGCACCTTGCACAGGTGGTCGTCTACTTATAACAGTTCGTTTAGTGATTATTTGAAGTTACAACAGAATGACAGGCTTGGAAGGGGTCCTTGGAGGTCTTCTAGTCCAGCCCCTCCCCCATTCAAACAGGAGACCCTATACAATTTCAGACAAATGGCTTTCCAAGCTCTTCTGAAAAACCTCCACTGATGGAACATCCACAACTTCTAGACATAAGCCATTCCACTGATTAATTGTTCTCACTGTCCAAGAAATTTCTCTTTAGTTTGACCTCATTCTCTGGAACTGAGGGTCAGGCTGGCAAAAATGAAAGTTGTTGATACCTCCTGACTCATGCTTATGTCCTAGTTCCTGGGAAGTGAAAGTCAAAGAGGATCTGGTCTTCTCATTTAGTCTGGTGAGTTTTCCTAAATACATATATATTACTGAGCCACAGTGTGACTCAGAATGCTGGATGGGTGACATTAACTAGAAGGAATTTTCTTAGTTTATTGTGAATGTATGCACACTCTTCCGAATGGGTTCACTCCATAATGCTTCAGAGGATGCTTTCATATTCCACTCTGAAGTGTCTTTGACACATCTCTATGTTGCTTAAGAAATTCTAACTTATCTGAGTGATGCCTTTACAACTGTCTTTACAGATGATTTTAATGAATGTGCATTTTAGTGTATTTAGTGTGTGTGTGTTGTGTGTGTGTGTATGTATCTCTCTATATATGTGTTTGGGTATGTGTGGGTTGTGTATGCTCTATACCTGTGCTATGTGATTGGGCTATGTGATTGGGCTTAGTTTTTGGGGAGGAAAATATAAGGGGGGGGATTGTGCCTCTACCTACCAGCATCCATCGATATTCATCTGGCTAGCGAGTACAGGTGGGGTGGGGGAGTAGAACGCCTTAGCATCAGAGCAGGTTAATAATAATATACCAAATACTAATGCTCTGGTGGTCATTTTGAAAAATCCTTTCTTAGTGAGCATCTAGAAGCCAAAAGGAACATATGTGCCAAATTTCAAGTTTGTAGAGTTTACGGTTCTGCAGACTTCATGATGATGCATGAATGGTATTTTGCTTTTGTATATATAGATTAATAATATTAATATAATATAATATATATGTATATGTATATTAATGAATTGTTATTTGAACTATTGTTGTTTGGAATTTCGTAACTGATAGCCTGTAGTTTCTTTTCTGTATTATTTCTGTTTTCCCTCTTTGTTTTGCTTTCTAGATTATAAAAATCCTTAGAAAAATATAAGGACCCTTCCTAGGAATTGTCAAACCAAACCATTATAACAGCAATCATAGTGATAAATAAGAACAGGCCTCGGGGCACTCATTTTAGCCAAATATCCCCAAAGGAGAAGACAGGGGCAATTCAAAATAAGGACAGGTTAACCTGTCTTCGGTCTAATCTAAATATAGTATATAAAATCATACATTGCAATGTCCTACCTGTCAATGAATACTTCAACTTCAACCATAACAACACAAGAGCACACAATAGATACAAACTCAAGGTTAACCGCACCAAACTTGATTGCAGGAAATACGACTTCAGCAACAGAGTGGTCAATATCTGGAATACTCTACCTGACTCTGTGGTTTCTTCCCCAAACCCCAAAAACTTTAACCTTAGACTGTGTACTATTGACCTCACCCCTTTCCTAAAAGGCCTGTAGGGGGCGTGCATAAGCGCACCAACGTGCCTACCGTCCCTGTCCTATTGTTTCTTTTATTTTTCTTATATGTACCCATTTCATGTATTCATAACTATGTATAAACTTATACCTATTATCTTGTAAGCGATTGACAAATCAAAATAAATAAATAAAATAAATAAAAATAAAACCCACAAACCCCCAGAAGCTGTTACGAAAGGGTGAAAGAGAGGGGCAATTATTCACCATATGACTGAAAAGGAGCCACATTAAAGTAATTATATTTGTAGTTAACTGCAAATTACATCAATTTTCATTTTCCACTTAAACCCCAATTCCTTTTTTTCCCCCTCAAATGGTAGTCCGTGGCATGTCACTTAAAGTCCAATATTTGAAAAAATACTATAGTCCTTGACTTACGACTACACCTAACCCTCACTCTAACTCTAATCTTAACCCTAACCCTAACTATTTAATAAAAAGACATACATGAAAATAAAAGAAAAAATGTAAAATAAAATACAAGGACTTTCTTACTGGGGGAAAAAAAACAAGAGAAAAAGACCAGTATTGACCTACTTGTTGCAACAAGGAAGGCTAGAAAGGCATTTTAATGGGAGTATTTTATACTTTGTTGGTTTGCCTTTTGGAATTTCATAGAATGCCTAGGAAATGTGTGAAATATTAAGCATTTCATATTTTAATGTTCCATTTCTGACACTACAGATTTCCTAGACATTCTATAAAATGCCTAATTTCACACATTGATGGTAACATAAATAAACTAGAGGGAGACTCCACGTCGATATTGTATCTCTCTCTCTCTCTCTCTCTCTCTCTCCCTCCCTATCTATCTATCTATCTATCTATCTATCTATCTATCTATCTATCTATCTCTTCATCTACATATTATATATATCTTAGAGACTGAAGTTAATGTTTGAAAGAAGGCACAGAATTCTGCAAATTTTGCTATACAATACTAGATATACATGGGTTTCCATAGGTCTAGATGGACAGCTCCTGGTGCTATTAATTCTTTATGTCCTCCTATTTGGTGGTGACAAAAAGCACAGGAAAAAAAAGCAACACAAACTACAAGAGGCTTACAAGCGGAAGGCAATCCATCTGGATCACGAATACCCTATAAAGGTTATATGAATGAGGCAAACTAATTGGCAAATGTTATGCAAGAAAGCACAATTCTTGCAAAATTTGTAAAAAATATCACCCACTGAGTCAGCCCTAGAATCTGGATTGAGATTTTTAAATGATATTGGTAACCTATTTTAGGAGCATATTTTTTTCCCCTGGCTTCATGTATCTTGAATTTAAGAGGATTTACAGCAATGACCACTTTTTATGCTGGAAGGCAGGCTTTTTTCAAACTTGGCAACTTTAAAATAGGTGGACTTCAACTCCCAGATCTCCTGCTTGAGCACTGAGAGCACCTTGTAGACTAAGGTCAAGGGTGGGCTGCTGGGGGCTCACAGGGGTTTGGGAGATCCTGTAGCTAAAATTCTGCACAGTTGGGAGAACCCCCAAATCCCACTCCTGGCTGGCCCTGCCCACCCCTCCCCTCCCAGGAGTCTCCATGCGGCCCGTTTTGGATGCAAGTAAGTGCAGGGCATGGGCGGAGGCTTGAGGAGGGTGAAAAACAGGCCTCGCAGAAGACCGGGAAGCCATTTCTGGCTTCCAGAGAGCCTCCGAAGCCCAGGGAGGCCATTTTTGTCCTCATGGAGGCTCGAGGAAAGCCTCCAGAGCCTGAGGAGAGCAAAAATGCCCCCCCTCATGGTGCAGGAGGCCGACTAGGCCACGCCCACCATGGGCACGCCCCCAGCAACCGGGCAGAGAACCCATTGCTAAAATTTTTGAAGTCCACCCCTGTTCAAGGTCCCTTCCAACCATATTATTTTATGTATATATTTTCACCTGAGGAAGTCCAGGCTGGGTGTCATTTAGTGCTAATTCCTAAGGGAGCAGAAACACAACTGTCACTCAAATTTTCAAATCTTTGGACCGATAAATCTCTATAAAGATTAATGATTTGATAACATTTTTCCTTCTTTTCAGTGGAAATTCAGGTGGCTGTAATTCAATGGTTCCTCAGAAGTGTGGTTTGGGGAAGGCACCAAGAATGACAAAAATGGGACAAGGAAGCTACATATGGTCTGGGGCTTTCCAGCTGCCCACCCTGACGTAAATGATCCTGAGAGTTCTGTAATTTTGTGATTATAATGATTCACATACAGTCCATTGGGTGACTTGGCACAGATGCTGTAAATCTTCCCATGAACTTAAAAATAGCCCACAAATATTAATGGAACAATATCCATCTATGTCATGGCTGCCAGCTTCACAAGGGAATAGTTTGTGCATTTTTTCCCCTTCAGCTGCTAAATAGCTAGTTAAGAATGCCATGCCCCCCGAAAAAGGGCTAGCATCTCAAATCATTGCTTCTTCCATAATTGTTATAGGCCATTGAAAAGACTCTGGGCCTTTTTCTCCTTCTCCCTAAATACAGCATAAACAGGAACTGGCAAACTCTGTTTTCTGCCACATCTATAGTACATGATAATTCCTTCCTTTCATCTCCAATGTATCATTGAGGTAGTGTGGTCTCGTGGTTAAGGCACCAGGCTAGACACCAAGAGTTTGTGAGTTCTAGTGTCACCTTAGGTATGAAAGCTGGGTGGATGACTTTGGGCCAATCACCAGAAGACTGTGGGTTCTTACCCTGCCTTAAGCATGAGAGTCAGCTGGGCAACTTTGGACCAGTCACTCTCTCTCGGCTCAATCCACCTCATGGGGTGGTTACTGTGGGGAAAATAGGAGGAAGAAGGAGTACAGTATTAGATATGTTCACCACCTTGAGTCCTTTGGTATCAGGGCACTGCCATTCTAAGGGTGAGATAAGGTACATCCTTGTGATCCAAACTTGCCCCTTTATATTTGCATACCCAGAAAGGATGGGGTTTGTGTTTTGATGCTGTGTTGTCTCTCTTGATACCCCATCCCAACCCAACCCAATCCAATGGGCACAGCTGTGCCAGTGTTAAATTAAGCAAACCCTGTAAATCTAGTAATTCAATAAATAAATAAATAAATATCCTGTTGTTATTCATGGATAACCTGCAGTTATGTCAAATCCATTAGGTTTTGTCACCCACAACTTTGGAAAGAAGTCAGAGGACTAAAATGCCTTTAAAAATGATCAAAGGAGCACGTCAAGAGAGGGATCAGGAAATTTCAACATGGAGAATTTCATAGCCAATGTAATATTCTGCTGCCTGAAGAATGGCGGGGAAAGCGGTTGGACTAGCAGTGGGTAAAAGCCCTCTTTCTACTGTACGGCCATTTTGTTTGCTTTGCAACCATCTGCTTTGCTCCAGCCATTCTCTCAAATCCAGTTTTCTGAGAAAAGAAACTCCACTGCAGGTAGTGGGTCAATCATCAGTAACTGAGTTTACTTGGGATAAGTACATGTCCATCATCCAACAAAAATTAAAGATAAAATAAAATATAAAAATAATAAATTAAAAAGAAAAACAAACAAACTCAAAGGGCAGATCCAAAGCCTGTCTGGCTGCAAATTATAAAACAAAGGGGCTGGCCCAACGTATCTCGAGAACATCAGGTTGAGGGAGGAAATATTTAAGTGAGACACAGACACACATAGTAGTCATGGGCACACACACAGAGAGAATAAAACATATTCCATAAAAGGTTGGTTCGGTAGAAAAATGCCATACAGCCCATCAAGTTGGAGAAGTCACAGGCAGATCTTGGAATCCTTCTTATCAAAAATATGGCCTCCAGAGGCCTAAAGAGACTTCCAGCCATGTTCCAGATCACAGGCCAGGCCAAGGTTTATCAGTGAGTTTCAAGGCCTTCCCATCAGCACCAGTAGCCTCATTAGCCTAATCAGCTGCTCATGGCAAAAGAATTTCATCAGGATCCCTTCTGAGAAATGCCCCCTCCCAACACGCTGGCAGGCAGATGATTACGTAAATGAAGCCAGGATTGATTTATTGATCAAGCAAGGACGTTCAACTCTTTGGAGAACATCTGCTTTGCCTTTGCCCTTTCCCATCCAGTCCTGCATCCCATCCATCACAGGAGCAATTACATGGGAAGAGAGAACCCCCAGCCTCCAAAAAAACACATCCTACCCACAGCCCTGAGAGAGACTTTCTGTTTGTTCTGAATGTAAAGAATTTGTGGTTTCTCTTTGCAAATAGACAGTCTAGGCTGGGAACAAAACCCAACGATGACCTTGTAACACAGCTAAGGGGGGGGGGGGGAACTTAACATCTCTTCCCTTCCTCAACAATAATTTATCTCCTGTTGGAAAATTACAGTGGATAATTTCAAGTTGAATATGCACATAGTACATATTCAATATGCACTGCTCTACAGCCTTGATAAGGGACGCGGTGTCTCAGTGGCTGAGATGCTGAGCTTGTCGATCGAAAGGTCAGCAGTTCAACGGTTCAAATCCCTAGTGCCGTATAACGGAGTGAACTCCCGTTCCTTGTCCCAGCCTCTGCCAACCTAGCAGTTCAAAAGCATGTAAAAATGCAAGTAGAAAAATAGGGTCCACTTTGGTGGGAAGGTAACAGCGTTCCGTGCGCCTTCGGCATTTAGTCATGTTGGCCACATGACCACAGAAATGTCTTCAGACAGCGCTGGCTCTTCGGCTTTGTAACGGAGATGAGCACCGCCCCCTAGAGTCGGGAACGACTAGCACATATGTGCGAGGGGAACCTTTCCCTTTACTGCCTTGATAAGAACCACACTTGGAATATTGCATCCAGTTCTGGACACCACGACACAAAAAAGACACTGAGACTCTGGAAAACAGTGCAGAAAAGAGCAACAAGGATAATTAGGGGGTGTGAGGCTGAAACATATGAACAATGGTTGCAGGACTTGAGTATGTATCATCTAATGCAAAGAAGGACTAGGTGTAACATAATAGCAGTCTTCCAATATTTCAGAGGCTGCCATAAAGAAGAATGGGACAACCCATTTTCCAAATACCTGGGGACAAAACAAGAAGCAATGGATGGAAACTAACCAAGGAGAGAAACAACCTAGAACTAAGGAGAAACGTTCTGACAGTGAGAACAATTAACCAATGGAACAGCGTCCCTTCAGAAGTGGTGGGTGCTCCATCATTGGAGATTTTAAGAAGAGATTTAAGGATATGAGACTAAAATACAGTATATGAAGAATGGTTGCAGGTATGTCTAGTCTAGTGAAAAGAAGTACTAGGGGAAACCTGATAGCAGTGTTTCTGTGTTGCCATAAAGAAGAGGGGGAGTCAAGCTATTTTTCAAAGCAACAGAAGGCAAGGCAAGAAATAATGGATGGAAACTAAACAAGGAGAGAATCAACCTAGAACTAAGGAGAAATTTCCTAGGTAAGAACATTCAATCAATGGTTCCATTGCCTTCAGAAGTTGTGGGTGCTTCATCACTGGAGGCTTTTAAGAAGAGACTGGACAGCCGGAACTTCCGGTTTGAAGGGCTTTAGCGACAGACAGGAATCCGCGATCGTGCACGGTTTCTGCCTGGGCTCGCCGCTGGAGCGCCCCGAGCCAGCTGGATTCAGGGCTAAGCCACCCCGTAGAGGTGGTGAAGAAGGGGGAGACTGCCAGCAGGGTCGAGGAGAGCCGCATGTCTCCTCCTCAGCTGGCCAAACTCCCTTTCCCGAAGGCGGTAGGAGCGGCGGTCAGAAATGGCCGCCTCAAAGAAGAACTCAACCGGAAAAGAAAGTGCAGGAGGAAGAAAGAAGTGAAAGTTTTGGCTGACCGGGTTAAGCTGAAAAAACAACAATTAAGGTACCCTGGAATTTAAATCTTACAAAAGATAACATCGCTCCCAAAGAAGGTCGGAAGCAGCGAAAGAAAGTGAAAAGGGAAAGGTTTTTTTTTCTTCTCTCTCCTTCCTTACATTGACAACTAAGAGATCGGAATAAGAAATCGGAAAAATCCGCTTTGGCATCAATAGGCAATTAAGCTGAAAATATAACTAAATGCCAAAGTGACAATAAAGATTTCTGGACATTAAAAAATTTTTCTTTTATAAGCAGGAAGGGAAAGGAAAAGAATAAGGGCAGGATCTGGAGGGAGGAGACTGCCTGGGCTTCAAAATAATTTAAAGTAAAACTTCAACAAGACTTTTAAAATATACATTTTAACTGAGATTTTGCAACTAAACAGTAACCCCAGGAAGAGAAAGTGGAAAAAAAGGAAAGTGTAAAAAGAAACATCTGTGTGTATTTGGACTGTCTGGTGACTTTTGGATTTTTGGTTATTATATTTGAATGACTAAAATCAATTGGGTGGTTGTTTAAAATTTTTTACAATGGCATCACTTCTGGATGAATTGAAAACAGAACTTAAAAAATACAAAGAAGATGCACAAGAAGGGAAGGGCTCTTTTGGCTTCGTTTTTCAATTCTTAGAAATGGAGATCTGCAACTACGAGAAACAACAAGAACAGACTGCAAAACAAGAAGACTGGGACAAAGAAGAAGCCATCTTTAATGAACAAGTAACTATGTGGGGAAGAAAGGGGAAAGAGGGGAAAGAGAATGGAGAATTTAAGACCTAAAAAAACAGCCAAAGAAGGGAAAAATAATTTGAAAAGTGGATATAATGTTGGAAAGCAACAGAAAAAGGAACACAGAAGAGGGAAATGGAGGGGAGAGAGAAGAAGAGAGGGAAGAAGGAAAGGAAGAGAAATTACAAAGGTTTGGAGCAAGATGTAAAGAAACAGGACCTATTTAGAGATAATGGGTGAAAATTTAATTGAAAAAGGGATTCTGTGAAGGTACATAAGATTGTATTGTTATATTTGTAATAGAAATAATTTTAGAAAATTGGAAACAACATATGATTAAAAAGAGGGATAAAGTAGTTGGTGTGGTTTGGGGAAATGTTTGTGAATAAAATAAATGAAATAAAATAAATGAGAAAATTGAATTAGGAAGGAACGGGAACATTTTAATTAGTCAATGTTTTATAAAATATAAGTGAAAGGGGGGGAATTAACTATGGAAAGTTTATAATTGTTCCCATAGAAGTATGATATTTCTTTGAAAAGTAATGTGTAAAATGTTAAGATCTAAATGAATATTAATATTAATGATAGAATTGAATTGGAACGGATTGTTGTTTTAATTATATTATACATGTATAATTTTTTTTCTTTTTTCAAGAATACAATGTGTAGTTTTAGAATGTGCCAAGCAGAATCCGAATGGAAGTTATGTATTATATTAAGTGTTATAATTTTAGGGGAAAGATATAAAGGCGTCATACTCCAATCAGTGATTACAGGAGAAATTTTGTTTAATGAGAAAAGATAGTAGACAGTCGAAACAGGACAGACAAAGAATATAACTACAATGATTTGAATTGAGATGAAATAAATAAAATAAAATTAAGAAAGTTAAAAGAGGGCAGAAGCTATGTAGAAAATGTAGAATAGTAATAAGATATGGAATGGAATATAAAAATGAGCATGAACTTGAATTTGTGTCTGTACGAAGAGATGTAACCTGGGATTATGCTGCTTTCAAAAAAGATGTTTTACTTGTATTTCTTTCTTTTTGTGAAAACTCAAATAAAACTTACAAAAAAAAAAAAAAAGAAGAAGAGACTGGACAGCCATTTGTCTGAAATGGTATAGGGTCTCTGGCTTGAGCAGGGGGTTGGACTAGAAGACCTCCAAGATTCCTTCCAACCCTGTTATTCTGTTATTGTAGTCCAGTCAGTTCATAGCACATACTCTGTTCAGTACAGTTAGGGAAAATATAGCTTGAGGTTTATTTATTAGAAATCAACAAATGGTCTTGCAAAGTCAGGGCAAAACCAGGCAAAAGTCAAAAGTTGCCAGGGAAATGAATAGCAAAATCAAGCAAGAAATAATTAAAAACAGGACTTAAAATGAACAAAATCATAGAAACGTTTCTAGCTTTGAGCAACATAACTGGGGAGTGGATGAGACGCAACACTTTTTCCCCCCAAATAAAACTGGAAGATCCCTTCCAACTTCCTCCTGTTGCTTGTCCTCCAACAGCTCATAAATGGGGACAGATGGCTGGAGAATTGTAAATGTCTGGGATTTAAGAGGAATTGACAGAAAAGTCCCCCAAACAACAGCCTTGAGGGCATGACTCATGGAACCAACTAATGTGCACAATAGCCATGCATATTGCTTCTGAGAAGCCAGCAAGTAAGTTCAAAGGCAATTGCTTTCTTGCTCTGCTGGCTTCCTTACTTCAAGAAGTGATACTCCTAGGTAGACTGCCTTTGAACCTAGAGGTTTGTCTAAGCCACGGGTGTCCAACTCAAGGCCTGCAGGCCACATCTGGCCCATGGGATGCTTAGATCTGGCCCACGGAACTGCCCTGGAAATAGTGAAGGACCAGAAGAAAAACTTTTCATAAACTAGAGAAATTAAAATTTGACATAATCTGCTTACAAGAAGTACACATTAAAAAACAACATCAACAATTATTGGTGCGACCAAAATTAGGGAAAATTTTTACTTCTCTGACTCATTGTAAGAAAAGAGGAGTGGTTTTGTATATTAAAGAAACTATCCCAGCAAAATTGATTCATACTGATGAAGATAGCGGAAATAGCGGATAATAACACAAAAACACTCCTGGTTGCTATTTATGCTCCGAACAACAAACAAGAAGAATTTTATAAAAAGTTACATATGAAAACAAACGAACTGGACTATATTAACATAGTTATGATGGGAGACTTTAATGGAATTGCAGATAATAAATTGGACTATACAGCGATAGCATCAAGACAAAATAGAAAGACTCTCCCTAAATCCTTTTTCAAAATGATAGATGAATTAAATTTAAAAGATATATGGAGAGAAAGAAATGCTAAAACTCAACAATATACTTTTTATTCAAATAGACATTTATCATGGTCCAGAATAGATATGATTTGGACCTCAACAGAATTAATATCTAATATCCAAGAAATAAATATTGAAACAAGTATATGGGCAGACCATAATCCAATGATAATTAAATGGAAAGGACAAAAAAGAAGATCTAGATGGACATTAAATAATACTATTCTAAAGGAAAAAGATTTCACACAATGGATGGAAAAAGAACTGGCCTTCTTCTTTAGTGAAAATAAAAAAGAAGATACTTCAACACAGAATGTTTGGGATACAATGAAGGCATATGCGAGAGGATTAATAATAGACTATACAAGGAAATAGTGAAGGACCAGCCCATGGTGCCTTTGCTCTGTTTTCACTGGCAGATGGCTGCAAGAGATCCCCCAGGCATATCTGGACCATCACAGATGCCCCCAACACAAGTGACATTGAGCTGGCCATGCCCACCCTGGCCACACGCACTCCAACACCCCACCCCACCCTGAGGTCAAACACAACCCTGATGTGGCCCTCAATATGCAATCAAGGTTGAAATCCCTGGTCTAAGCTATCACAACCATTGCCATTGGTGCAAGGGGTCCTATGCTATTCTATACATTTACTCAATATTCTCTCAGAGCGAGTACTTCTTCTTGGGACTACAAATCTTACCAGGATTGGACATATTTTTGGTGGCTGGGGCTCTTAACATTGGGAGAAAGTCAAGGACCAGAACATATGAAATATGTATGTTCTTCTTTGCTTTTTTGGGGGGTGGGGAGCATTTAAAAAAAAACTTTCCTGATGATGCAGTAGCAAAAAATGTGTCTTTGAGTCAGTTTTGACTCCTGTTGGCTGATTTCACACTGTTAATTCCAGCAGTGGTGGTTCACAGGGTGTCAGGAAGAAACTTGGGGCTAGGGGTCCCTACTTCTTCACCCCTGCTGTCCGTCAATCATGTACTACATCAAACCTTTCCTCATCTCCCTGGGTTCAGGGAACAGAATTATTTGCTTCTTCATTACAGTACCTTTTTTGTTTTTCCCTGCCCCTTGATCCTCTAATGCACAACAAATCAAAGAATATGTTTGACTAATACAAGCCATTCCAACAGGGTTGTTGTTTATTAGCATAATGTGGGTAATGACTGCAGTGGTTCATTAGAAAGGAATGTTAAGAGGCTGAAAAAGATACTGCCTGAGCCAAAGAAAGGATAATGGATTTTGGAGAGACACCATTTGAAGAAGAAATTGCAGGGGGGAGGGTTATTCTTGCCAGCCCATAATAATCAAAGACACAGAAGACTTGGATGGTCCTCCCCATTTATCCTGGCTCTCCTTTGTATTACCCTTTCTTCAACCTTCTCTGACAACTCCCCACCATCACCAAAGACTTACAGTCACATCTGAGACCTGTGCAGTATAAAGGTGGTTTGTCTCTCAGGCCACGAAGGAGAAATTTCCTGTCAGTGAGAACAATTAATCAGTGGAACGACTTGCCTCCAGAGGTTGTGAATGCTCCAACAATGGAGGTTTTTAAAGAGGAGACTGGACCGCCATTTGTCTCAAATGGTATACAGTTTCCTGCCTGAGCAGAGGCTTTGGACTAGAACAGGGGTCTCCAACCTTGGCCATTTTAAGACTTGTGGACTTCAACTCCCAGAATTCCTCAGTCAGCTTTGCTGACTGTGTCTTTTAACTTTAGGGCTTTAAACCGTTGGAGGAGGTTTCTGTGCGCATTCATAGATGGTTTGGTGTGCTTCACCAAACAGTTTACAAAGCACCAGTGGAACGCAGCTTCTCTCAAAGGCTTTACGCAGATAATATACAGGTGGTCCTCAAATTATGACCTCAATTGGGACCACAATTTCCATTTCTAAGCAAGGTAGTTTTCAAGTGAGACACGTCCGATTTTACAACCTTTTAAAATCATGGTTATTAAGTAAACCACTGCAGTTGTTAAGTGAATCACGGTTGTTAAGCAAATCCGGGTTTGCAAATTGCCATTGCTTGTCAGAAGCCAGTTGAGAAAGTCCCAAATGTGGCTCTATTTTCACTGGCAGAGGGTTGCAGGAGACTGTCCCAGCCGAGGTTGGGAGCTCATTTTCGCTGGCAGAGCGCTCAGGCCACCACAGGCGCTGCCGACACGTGTAATGTCAAGCTGGCCACGCCCACCCCAGCCCTCCCGAGGTCAAATGTCAAATATTTCTCTGGTCTTTTAGAGTTGCCAGCAGAAAGGGAGTGGTGGAGGTAGTGCATTCCTGAAATATTTTCTTTTTTAAAATTTTTATTTTTATTTTTTAGACAAACATACACAAACACAACATAAAAACATCAAGCCATCTTCCACTTATGTACATACAGTGTGTCGGTTGGTTTACAGATTGTTTTGTGCATCCACTTCATAGTCATCACTTACAATTACTTGTATATGTTCTCATATTATCTATCAAATATTCCTAAATACATTGATGTCATTGTTAATCAATCATTTGACTATACTATTATTCGTTCATGTTATGCAAGATAATCCATATTTTAATTGATTTATTTTATGACAATTCTATCCCATAATTATATTATGATTATGATAAAGATAATACATCTTTATATATTCTTTATATTCTAAAGTTCTAGATATTTCTTTACCATATTTTATTGTCCTTAAATATTTTCATAGATAATTTCTAGCTTCTGGCCCGCAAGATTATTACTGGAAAGCATGATTGATGACTCTTGGCTATGGATGTGTCCCATTGTAGAATATGAATTATGATACATCCAGGGGGTGGGGGAAGACCAGGGTCAAGGGTGAAATGAATGATGTGTCTCAGAGTCGGTTGCACCCAGGTAGCGCTGGCATGTTTATTCCTAATAAATCTTCTTTAAGCTGTCTGAAAGAACTGGCTAGAGACTCATAATTTAAATGGAGGTGAGTACCAGACCCCTGACAGCAAACACAACTCTGATGTGGCCCTCAATGAAATCGAGTTAGATACCCCTGCTATAGGCTACCTTCCAGATCTTTATGTACGTTTATTTCAGTTTCCTGTGACCTGATTATCCAAGGCATGTTGTAAAATGGATGACTTTTTATCTCTTAATCTAATCCAGCACTCTGGTCAATCAGCACTGCAACTTCTTCTCAACTTTTCAGATTCTGCAAGCTTTAAAAAATCTGGAAGTCACGAAGTCAAAAGAGCAGGACTTTCATTTCTAGAGGAAGAAACTTTTGGGCTCAAGGATTTCCAGGTCTTATCTCCTCCCGCTTTGGGAAATGATACAATTTCAATCTCTTAAGTTCACAGAAAGGGCTTGTGACGTAGTCAGCAACCCTCAGCAAGGATGGAAGGGGGAGTGCTTGAATATGAGTGTGAGGCAAAGCAAAGTACGCTGAGTTACCCAAACAGTTCTCTGAAAAATAAACCATCTTTCATATCATCAACTAAACTCTGCATTGCAACATGGAGACTCTCCGTCAAGACTTGTGTGCGATCAGGTCTGCAGAAAAAGGCAGAGTCAGTCCTTTTACAAGGCTCAGCAAGTGGATCACATCACACAGCCTATTTGAGCTGTCGCAAGGAATAAATTATCCCATTTTTTGTTCTTATTGCCAGAGAGAAGGTGCAATTTTCTGCAATGTGCATCAAGTAATCAATCAACACTAGTTTTTTTTTTCAGCACTCTGCACCAGGGCTGTTTGCACTTGGGAAATGGTTCAGAAGGAAAGAGGAGCACAAGATCTCTTTTCAATTCATTGATAACTTTGCAATTCATTGATTTATTTCAAATTTCTGCACAACCCTGAAAAAAATGGGACTGTTCAAAGAGTCGTCAAAACTTTAAAGATGAGTGTCTCAAGAGAATACAAATGTCTTACATCATGGGCGTCAAACTTAAGGCCCAGGGGCCGCATCCGGTCCATGGGGTGCTTAGATCTGGCCCACAGGAATACCTTGGAAACAGCGAAGGACCGGCCCAAGGTGCCTCTGCCAGTGAAAACGGAGCTTCGTTTTTGCTGGCAGAGGGCTGCAGGAGGCCGTCGTGGCCGAAAATGGAGCTCAGGGGGTACATCACAGCCCACCCGACCTCCATTTTCACTGGCAGAGCGGTTGGGCCACTGCAGGTGCCCCTGACACAAGTGACGTCAAGCTGGCCACACCCACCCTGGCTCCAGTGGTGGGATTCAAATTTTTTTACTACTGGTTCTGTGGGTGTGGCTTGGTGGGCGTGGCTTGGTGGGCATGGCAGGGGAAGGATACTGTAAAATTTCCATTCCCACCCCACTCCTGGGGGAAAGATACTCCAAAATCCCCATTCCCTCCCCACCCCACTAACCTGCTTTCCAGCTCCGTTCTCCTACCTGAGCAAATGATTCAATACCTAGAATCATCCAATGAGTTTCCATATCTCTGCAAATCATGCAGACCCAAACTGGATCTGTTTGAAAGAGTTGATACCATAGAAACACGAATAACATCCCTTGACACCATAGTAGCATCCCTGGACGCCTTAAAAGAAAAATTATCCAACCTTGAAAAAAAAGACACAATGCAAAAACCTGAACATCCAATAGCTACAAACCACATCTCTACCCAACAACCACAACCCAATCCACACCCCAATCCACAAAAAAACATAAGCCAGACAAATAATGATATCCCAATCCTCATCAGAGAAGCTGTTGAGCGTGAACGGAAACGTCCAAATGCCATCTTATTTGGTCTAGAGGACATCAATGACAATGATGACATCACAACTGTCCGAAACATCATCAGTGATTATTAAGCATCAACCATCTCCCCTGATGAAATACTTGACATTTCCCGCATTGGCCGAGAACTCAAAAACAGAGATGGCTCTGTGGCCCCACGCTTCTGCAGGGTCATTTGCAAAAATGAATCAAGCAAACGTAAATTCATTTATACTATAAATTCACTTGCCAAAACCTGATTATGTCATCGAACATGTAAACAAGCTAAATTCACTACTAACATGGGCAACATCCTGCCCACACACTTTTATCTTTCTTGGTGACTTCAATCTACCTCATATTGACTGGACCCTAAACGAATGTACAACTGAACCCATACACGCAACCTTCTACAATGCTGTTACAAATCTGGGACTGGAACAACTAGTAATCAACAACACTAGACTAAACAACTGCCTCGATCTCATCTTCTGCAATAGTTTGAATTTAATTTACGGAATACAAACTAAAGAACCCTTTTCCAGCAGTGACCACAATGTGATTGACTTTTGTCTCAACATACGCCCACACAAAAATCATCACAATGTAATCCCCAATTATAACTTCAAAAAAGGCAACTATGATCTTATAGACAACGATCTCTCATCCCTTGATTGGCAATCTCTATTCACTGGATGCAATACTGTTGAAGACCATTACAACATATTTTTACTTGAAGTCAAAAGAGTCATCAAACTATATGTACCAACAACAACTCCCAAAACAAAAAAAAAAAAACAGATTACCCATAACAATAAGGAAAGTTCAATCCAAAAAGAGAACACTCTGGCGGAAAAACAAATCTGGTCACGTTGCCAATTTTAAAAGCCGATACAAAAATTTATGCCACCAGATAAAGACTGAATGCACCAATTATCACATTAAACAAGAGGAAAACCTTCTACGCACCAATTCCACCCGCACTTTTTACAATTTTGTAAACAACAAACTAAAAGACTCAAGGTCCATCCCACCCCTGATAGGACCTAATGGTAAAGACTGCAACGATGACACCATTAAAGCCAACATCTTTAACACATTCTTCGGCTCAGTATTTGTAAACAGCAATGGATCATGCCCAGTATTTCCTAGCCGAACCACAGACAACTACAATGATCTAATACATATCAATTTTACAGAAGACAATGTTGAAAAAGCACTACGCAATCTAAAACCATCTCTATCTATTGGACCGGATGGAATATGTGCCTACTTCTTAAAAAAGCTATCCACTGCCATAGCCGAACCTCTAAGCATAATCTTGGAAAAATCTTTCAGGACCAGCTCCTTGCCTAACCTATGGTCACAAGCCACTGTCATCCCCATCTTCAAAAAGGGAGACCCCAGCCTAGTTGAAAATTACAGACCAATCTCCTTATGCTGCGTCACCTGTAAAGTCATGGAATCAATTATTAACCAATCCATTATCCTCCACTTAGAGACAAACAACCTACTCTCCAATAAACAATTTGGTTTCAGGAAAAAACTATCCTGTAATCTGCAACTCTTACACTGCAAAAACATATGGACTACACAACTCGATCAGGGCAAAACAATAGACACAATCTACATAGACTTCTGTAAAGCCTTTGATTCAGTGGTACATGAGAAACTACTCCTAAAACTAAAATCTTATGGTATCTCTGGACAACTGCACAACTGGATAGAAGCATTCCTGTCAAACAGACAACAAATGGTCAAAATTGGGAGTGTCCTATCAAATTCTGTACCTGTCAATAGTGGTGTCCCCCAAGGCAGTGTTCTAGAACCAACTCTCTTCATACTCTACATAAATGACCTCTGTGATCATATTAAGAGAAACTGCGTTCTTTTCGCTGATGATGTAAAGCTGTTCAATACCACAGACAATACTGCTACCCTTCAAAAAGATCTTGACTGTGTATCAGAATGGTCAAACAAATGGCAACTTCAAATCTCAACAAATAAATGCTCTGTCTTACATATTGGCAAAAAAAAAATCAGAAAATAAAATACAAGCTGAATAGTCAAGATCTTGTTGATGATCCAAGCTCTGTAAAGGACCTTGGAATACTCATCGCTAATGATCTAAGTGCTAGAGCCCACTGTAACTACATAGCCAAAAAGGCATTAAAAGTTGTTAACCTAATCCTATGTAGCTTTTTCTCTGGTAATATCACACTACTAACCAGAGCATACAAAACATTTGCTAGACCAATACTCGAATACAGCTCATCAGTCTGGAACCCACATTACGTATCTGATATTAGCACAGTTGAGAAAGTCCAGAAATATTTCACGAGAAGAGTTCTCCACTCCTCTACTCGTTGTAGAATACCTTATGCCACCAGACTTGAAATTCTAGACCGAGAAAACCTTGAATTACGCAGTCTTCAGTCTGATCTAAGTATGGTATATAAAATCATACATTGCAATGACTTACCTGTTAATGAATACTTCAGCTTCAACCATAACAACACAAGAGCACACAATAGACACAAACTCAAGGTTAACCGCACCAAACTTGATTGCAGGAAATACGACTTCAGCAATAGAGTGGTCAATGTCTGGAATACTCTACCTGACTCTGTGGTTTCTACCCCAAACCCCAAAATCTTTAACCTTAGACTCTACTATTGACCTCACCCCTTTCCTAAGAGGTCTGTAGGGGGCGTGCATAAGCGCACCAACATGCCTACCGTCCCTGTCCTATTGTTTCTTTTATTTTTCTTATATGTACCCATTTCATGTATTCATAACTATGTATATACTTATACCTATTATCTTGTAAGCGATTGACAAATCAAATAAATCAAATCAAATCAATCAGCTGGGACTCGGGAGGCAGGAAATAGATGGGGCGGGGCCAGTCAGAGGTGGTATTTGCCAGTTCTCCAAACCACTCAAAATTTCTGCTACTGGTTCTCCAGAACTGGTCAGAACCTGCTGAATACCACCTCTGATTTGGAGCATTCTGGTGATTGGTAATGTCTTTCCCATTAGCAGGTCACTTATGGAACATGGTTACCACAAAGATTGACAAATTTGCTCTGCTTCAATGAATGGTAGGTAGATGCTGCATTTATGTGAGGTTCAAAGCACACTGTTTGAATCTTTTCTAAGCATGGTGCAAAAATCTGCCAGATGATGATCACTGATACCCCTGGGCTTCATTTGCAATGCCATACCTGCCATCTTGCAGATTTTCACACAGAAACACACACAAATACATTCACACATGTACACTTACATATACCACATATATCACAGATCAGTGTTTCTCAATGCTAGCAACTTTAAGATATGTGGACTTCAACTCCTAGAATTCTCCAGTCAGGATTCGTAAATTAAGCAGCGGGTTGGACTTGATGACCTCAATGGCTGCTTTCAGCTCTGCATCCATTTTAGAAAAGGCCATAAAAGGTGGCAATAACACTCTTTCCCCCATTGTATTAGGCACAATATTCCTAAAAGAGGAGCTGGCTACTGTAGTTATCAACCACATTTACTAAATGGAATAATATTCATCTGATTAGGGGGGCAGCTGGACTAATAATTGCTAATTATATTTTGTCTTTCCAAGATTGGGCTTTCATTTTCTGCATCAGCTGTCTCCAAGCAGGGTTTCTGAATGCACCTAGCCACAATTTTCTTGCAAAAATTCTAGGGAGCAGTGGTCTCAGCTTTATAGGAAATCCTCAATGTATGACCATTTGTTTAGTGATTGTTCAAAGTTACAACAGCACCGAAAAAGGTGGCTTATGACAGGTCCTCACATTTGCAACTGTCGCAGCTTCCCTGTGGCCCCTTTACTTCCCTGTGGCCCCTTGGCAATCCTAGTGCAACTTGTAAAAGTTACAGCATCCCATGATCACATATCTCACTTAACAAACAAACTCACTATTTAACAAATTTTCTGGACCCAATTGTGATTGCAAGTCAAGGATTACCTATACCCAGAGCAAAAAATATTTAAATGTTAAAACAACAACAAAAACTCCCCTAATCTCTGCTGAAGATGTTACTTAGCCTGATAATGAAATGTTTGGAAACCAACCCACAAACACAGAGAACAAACCTTCACCCTCATCCTACACCCGAGCTATAGATATTCACCACAATTGCAAAGATTGCTGCCTTTTCTATCAAGACAGACAAAGATACAGAAGAAAATTGATAAGATTTGACCAAAACTTTACCACAGAACATTATCCTGTTGCTCAGTTTACAACTTTCATTAGCATTAGATGGAGGTGAGCAAATGGCAATGATATTAATGGAGAAAAAATTACATAGTGATCAGTGGTGGGATTAATTTTTTTTTACGACTGCAAAATCTCCTATTCCCTTCCCACTTCTGGGGGAAGGTTAGTGCAAAATCCTCATTCCCTCCCCATCCCACTAACCTGCTTTCCAGCTCCGTTCTCCTGTGCAGGGCAACCAAAGAAGACCCAGCCAATCAGCTGGGACTCGGAAGGCAGAGAATAGATGGGGGCAGGGCCAGTCAGAGGTGGTATTTGCTGGTTCTCCGAACTACTCAAAATTTCCGCTACTGGCTTTCCAGAACTGGTCAGAACCTGCTGAATACCACCTCAGGTAGTGATGGTAGAGTGTTATATTTCTGAAATTTAGACATTTGTATATCTGGTCGAATAAAGCCTCTTTCCTACTATCTTCATTCATTTATTCAAATATACATAGTAATCTGCTTTTCTGTGGTGGGTAACTTTGATTTTGGGAATTGCAGGGAGCCTCTCGGTAGCTGTGTGGTCTTTGGAGAGGATGGGGCTGAACTTTTGGCTCTGGGAATGCAGAGACAAGAGTTTGGAGTGGGGAATAAAATAAAAAGAACATTAAGATTGGTCCCTCTTTAAACCTATTCGCCAGTGCAATGATTTATTTAGAAAGTAATTAATGAATGGATTAAGTAGAGGCTTAAGCAGCTAACATTTTGGGATGCTTTGGTCTGGATTCTCTCACTGAGCTGGGCTCCTGTTCAACAAAACTGGATTCACCAATCAACGCTATAAACCATTTCTACTTTTCAACATCAATCCTAAAATAACACACAAGGTTGCCAACTTTCCATCATAGCGACATGCAAAAACCAGGCAAATAATAATTAAGAGCAACTACACCTGCCTGAATATGGACAGGCGGCAAATGTCTCTGGCTCAGCATTAACCATTGGTTATCTCAGGGGTGGGCTTCAAAAATTTTAGTAGAGTGTTCTCTGCCTGGTTGCTGGGTGAGCATGGCCATGGTGGGTGTGGCCTAGTCGGCCTCCTTCACCATGGTGGGGAGGGGGGCGTTTTTGCCCTCCCTGGGCTCCGGAGGCTTTCGTCGAGCCTCAGGGAGGGCAAAAATGGCCTCCCCGGGCTCTGAAGGCTCTCTGGAAGCCAGAAATGGGCCTATTTCCAACCTTCCCAAATTTCCTGGAGGAGTGGTGGTATTCTACCAGTTTGGCCCGGTTCTGCTGAGTTGGTAGCGGCAATGAGCAGCGGAGACCGAACCAGTTCTCTCCACCACTCTGCTCTTACCTTTATCCTCTGAATTTGAAGCGCAGCTGCTTTGCGCGGCAGCTGCTGAAGCGACCGGGAGAGTGCAGGCTTGCAGGAGGTGAGCTGGAATGCCTGTGTTCCTGCGCAAACGCCTCTGCGCCTAGACAAAGTCTGCATTTGGTGCCTGTGCAAAGTGTGTGCGCCCGCGCAAAGCGCGCCCGCACAGCCATGCCCACCAAACTTGTGGTAAAAATATTTGAATCGCACCGCTGTCCTGGAGGCCTGTTTTTCGCCCTCCCCAAGCCTCTATGCATGCCCTGCACTTATCTGCATCCAAAATGGACCCACGTGTGGACACTTGGGGGAGGGATGGGGCAGGGTAGGTGGGGCCAGGTGTGGGATTCTACCAGTTCACACCTATTCGCTAGAACCGGTTGTTAACATTCTAAGCAGTTCGGAGAACTGGTTGTTAGAAGAAATTATTGGCCTAATCCTGTAAGGAAGACAGGAAGGAAACATTCTGGTGTTGCTTACAGAAATTGCCTTTCCATTAACCCTTATTACATTCTTGGCAGGACTAGACTTCCTGTCTCAGGAACCTCTCTGGAGTTTTTTTCCCCTCCTTTGCTGGTACTTTGCTTGTGTGGAGTGACCATTCAAAGTTACAATGGCTCTGAAAAAAGTGACATGACTGTTTTTCACATTTACGACTGTTGCAGCATCCCCACAATCATGAGAGGCCAGGGGAGGAGATTGCGTGCCTCGATGTGAGTGATGTTGAGTTGGCCACGCCCAGCCAATAACATGACCACTAAGCCATGTCCACCCAGTCACATGACCACCAAACCACGCCCACCACCTAAGCCACATCCACAGAACTGGTTGTTAAAAATTTTGAATCCCACCCCTGGGTGGGGCCAGCCAGGATTTGGGGGTCTCCGAACTGCACAGAATCTCCGGAACCTGTGAGAACCCCCAGCAGCCCATCCCTGGGTTATCTTTTTTTGAAGTGTTGAACTAGATCAGAGGTCTCCAAACTCAGCTACTTTAAGACTTGTGGACTTCAACTCCCAGAATTCTGAGAATTGAAGTCCACCAGTCTTAAAGTGGCCACGTTTGTAGACCTCTGAGCTAGATGATCCTCTGTCCCTAAAAAAAAAAAAAAAACCCACTAACATTGTGGCTCTATGGTTGTTTGCTTCAAAAGGAGACAACCCTGCCCAGCACAAAGAAACAATGTGGTGGGGTAGCGTGAAAAATGATCAAGTATAATTTGGATCCAAGCATGATCCAGAGAGAAACTTCTCCAAACATCTGGAAGTAGCAATAGCTCCCCACCTCACACATACACATTTTTCTGAGAGCAACTTGTTTGCGTTAACAGCATTTATTTCCTATTTTACAGTGTTGACATGTTTTGAAAACAAAACTGTGATTGATTCAGTATTCTAGGTTCATGATGTCCTTCGAGTGTATTCCACAAACAGCAAGCTACAGCTGAGTCTGGACCGTCTTATCATTTTCCCAGCCCTGGGAATGTATGGTTCCTAATTCCTGCCTGCCCTCCATCTTCTAAATCTCTCCCCTTTTCACAACACAATGTGCCCCTAATTTGTGAGTGTCCCCAAAATCGTGCCTGGCTAAAACATGACCAAGACTGATGGATTTGCTGGTTTGTTTTAATACAAATGAAATGTTTACATCCAGACTGAAAGGCATGACCAAATATTTAGAGATTCAAAAGTTGTGCAAACAGAGGGAAAGTTTCATCTTTTGGTAGCCAAACATGGGGGGGGGGGGCGGAAATGGGGGAAAATATGCCTCGGTGGTAAAAAGAAATAAATCTGATGTTGATAGAAGGCAGAAAAGGAAAATGGTGTATGGGACTGCAGTGGCCATTTTCCCCAGCCACTGCTGGTTATGATGGACATTATAATCCAGCACAGCTTTTGACTTCCTGTTGGGAAAAACTATGTTGCATGATACTATAGAGGCATTCAGCCATTTGTAGCATCTTTTATTTGCTCCATATCAAAATCTCACTCCTTTTGTCTGGAAAGTCAAAAGCATTTCCATCTTCAAATCTATTTTCTATGTTTTCTTGGCTTTATTCGTCTGTTTTTTCCTCACACACAAAAAAGAAGATGCAGGGCTTAAATATGAGGCAATGGATAAATCAAGGAAAATAGAAATAATTATTTATTTTTATCCCTTTATTATTTTTTATAAGTAACTCAAGACGGCAAGCATACCTAATACTCCTTCCTCTTCCTATTTTCCCCACAACACCAACCCTGTAAGTAGGTTTGGCTGAAATTGTGACTTGCCCCAAATCACTCAGGTGGCCTAAGGCAGGATTAGAATTCATAGTTTCCTAGTTTCTAACCTGGTACCTTCACCATTAGACCAGACCTGGGCATTTTACAGCCCATGGGACACAACCAGTGGTGTATTAACAATTAAGCAGACTAAGCACAGGTTTAGGGCACCAGGCCCAAAGGGGGCGCCACAAAGTTGAGAATATGGCTTCGTTTGTACAATATGTACAAAGGGGGGGGGGCACCAAGATTTGTCAGTGCTTAGGGCAGCCGTGAGCCTTACAGATTACAGATATTCAGAGTTGGAAGGGACCTTGTAGGTCATCTAGTCCAACCCTCCGCCCAAGCGGGAGACCCTACACCATTTCTGACAAATGGTAGTCCAATCTCTTCTTGAAAGTCTCAAGTGATGGCGCTCCCACAACTTCCGAGGGCAAGCTGTTCCATTGGTTGATTGTTCTCACTGTCAGAAAGTTTCTCCTTGTTTCCAGGTTAAATCTCTCCTTGTTCAGTTTCCATCCATTATTCCTTGTCTGGCTTACAGGCGCTTTAGAAAATAGCTTGACCCCTTCCTCCCTGTGGCAGCCCCTCAAATATTGGAAGACCGCTATCATGTCTCCCCTGCTCCTTCTCTTTACTAGACTAGCCAAGCCCAGTTCCTGCAACCGTTCATTGTATGTTTTAGCCTCCATTCCCCTAATCATCCTGGTTGCTCTTCTCTGTACTATTTCTAGAGTCTCAACATCTTTTTTATAATGTGGTGACCAAAACTGGATGCAGTACTCTAGGTGTGGTCTTACTAAGGCTTTATAGAGTGGTATTAGTACTTCCCTTGATCTTGACTGTATCCCTCTGTTAATGCAATTTAGGATTGCATTAGCTTCTTTGGCGGCGGCTGCACACTGCTTGCTCATATTTAGCTGGTTGTCCACTAACTCCAAGATCCCTCTCACAGCTACTGCTATTGAGCCTGGTTTCACCCAGTCTATATGTGTACTTTTGGTTTTTCTTGCCTAAGTTAATCCGCCACTGGTCACAACTGGCACTTTGGCAGTCCCTCTGTGGCCCCCGTGAGGTCAATTGGAAATGAGAAATCAAATATAAATAAGTATGCACTATGCATACTGTGTTGCTTTTATTTTGATGGCGACTGCTATTTTTTTTCAATTTACGTATGTATGTGTTTCTACGCATCTTCACAGCCCTGTTGGTTCAGGCCTCCACAACAGTCCCAGTTTCTCATGTGAACATCCTTGGGGAAATTAATTGTCCGCCCCTGGCCTGCACTAGACCAAAGTGGCTCTCCCAAATTTGTTCCAGAAAGGGCTGAATCGCCCTACTGCTTCCTAACGATTGAAGTTTATAATTTTAATTTAAAAGAAGCCAAGAACACCAGCAGTCAGTCAAATCGTGTTCTCCTATTTTTATTTCATAGATTTAAATAACCACCCAGTTCAAATAAATGACTTTGGGCCACTTTTAACATTAAAATAATAAAAAGCTTAAAAACATAAAAACCTGCAAACAAGAAATAATTATCAACATAAATGTATGCATTTAATATATAAAATAAATCAATAACTAGGAGACAGGCTCTCTCACACATCTGGGGCCTCAGATTTGAGCACTGGACTACAGGGAACTTTCACACAAAAATGTGCCAACAATTTACGAAGTAGACCAGGGAGATAAGGGAAAACAGAAAACTATCTTGCAGCCAAATTATGACAGACAAGAGACTAAAAGCCCAAACAACAATTATTTAAAGGGGATCATGATTTTTATGATTCACAGGCTCATCTATAAATTTAAACCGCCTGGTCCAAAAACTGTGTTCTAACTTCAATTGATTTCTTCCAAGCTAGAGATGAAAGATTATAATCCATTTCTTTGGGTTTCTTGTACCTTCTAATGTGCTTTTATTGTAGTTTTGCTTCTGCAAATGAAAGTTCCTAGCAGCCCAATCAACCTTCAACAACCCTCTTCCTTATCTACAGTATGAATGCATCTCATCTCTTCTGAAGCCCATCATCACATATAGTGGCATGGAGTTCCATCAGCTACCAACATGCATTGTGAAAAGACATACCGTAATCCTTTACTTCTGGATGTCAGAGCAAGACTCAGCTCTTGATAACTTGCAAACAAGCTATTCTGATTCATTGCTTCTCCTGCTTATATATAATAGCAGGGAAACCATTTGGTATCCACAAACAATTTGCCATCTCATTAAGTTCCCACTCTGAAAATTAGTATACGGAAGCAAATGTAATCTGGTGAATGGTTCTTATTTTGGAATGTCTCTTTGAAAGAGAGAGGGAATAGCCATACATTAAGGAAGGATTTTTCAATGCAGAAACTGACACAGCAAAAAAATAGCAAATTTTGACACAGCCAACAGCATTTTGGAAAGTAGTTTACTTTACTCTATGGTAGATAAACCTAATTTATCTGCCAATGTTCTCATCATTTGCTGTCCTTATTTACTAACTTCATCAAGAGAAGAGAAGAGAAGAGAAGAACATTACGGTTTTCCAATCTTGCTCCTTGCTTCTTTTCTCACTTTTTCTTCTTGTGGATTATCATTTTTGTACCTTAGGAACTTCCAAACGAACAAATTTTCAGTTTACTTCTTTCCATGACACTTTAGATTTCTGCCTGCATCTTGGTACCAGAACGGTCCTTCCTTAATCAGAAAAACAGCTTGCCAAGAGCAAACAGAGGAGAGCCAGAGACTGGCCACCTACCTTTCAACTGGGAGCTGAGAAGTTGGTGTCTCTGGCTCAGGGGGCAGCCCAGCGTCTATCTAAACCGCCTGCATTTGTACAAAGCACCGAAGAAACGGAAGGGAGGGTGGGAGAAGGGAGGGGCCTCCAGATTCTAGACCAGAGGTTGGCTGCATCTGCAGGAGTCTTCTCATAGCTCAGAAGACAAAGGAGTCTGTGGAACTCAGCAGGAAAGCGAATTTAATTATTTTTGTAATTGAAGGTTACTTTGGGAAGGTCATTCCAGAATGCTAAGAGAGAACACATGTGTAGCAGAAGACAATAAGGTCCATTTCAATCCCCAGGGCCTAGAACTGAGGATGAGGCAAGAGCAAATGAATCAGGACAGGACATTGCAAAGAGGGGAGAAAGTCAGGGATTCCCCACCCCAGATGGAACAGATGTTTTATGGGGGGGGGGGAACAGGGGGGGAGGAAGTGTAGCTAAAGCTGAGCCAATGGTGTGGTGGCTAAGCTGCTAGACTAGAAATCAGGAGACTGTGTGTTCTAGTCTCACCTTAGGCATGAAAGCCTACTGGCTGTCTTTGGGCCAATCACTCTCTCTCAGCTCAACCCACCTCACAGAGTTGTTGTTGTGGGAAAAATAGGAGGAGGAAGGTGTGTTGGATATGTTCACCATCACGGAGTTGTTTGTAAAAATAATAAAGGTGGTGTATGTCAAACTTGCATTGAAAGCACCCTCTTAGAAACAGGGCAGTTTGAATTTTGCTTTATTTTCTACTAAATAAAATAAAGCAAAATCCAAGCTGCCATGCTACTAAGAAGGCGCTTTTGATGCAAGTTTGACCCACATCACTTAATGTTAGATCTGGGAGATCGGGTTCGGGTAGCTCGGTCCCGAGTAGATCGGGCCGCATTGAGACGCGAGACTCAAAGTGCACATTCAGCTCTTTATTGTAGAATATACAGTTAGGTGCAGGACCTGCGCTCGGTGCGGCTTTCTTATAGAGCCGGCCGGCGGCGCGGCGGCCAATGACAGGGTTTTGAATTGGTTCTTAGCGCACCAATCATGGCCGCTCAGTTGACCAATCAAATTGCGGCCCGTGCGGACCAATCGGATTTCGAGGTTTGGAGAATGCTAATATAGAACACTTAACTTCCCTTAAAATCTATGGAGATTCTCAGTCATCCAGGTCATAGTTGTCCCAAAGTTCTTTTTCAAGAGGCAACTGGAGTTTCTTTGTTTTTCCTTGAAGACCTTTTGCTTCTCATCCAAGAAGATTCTTTATTTATTTATTTTATTTATTTATTTATTTGATTTGCCAATTGTTTACAAGATAATAAGTATAAATGTATACATAGTTGTGAATACATGAAATGGTTACATATAAGAAAAATAAAAGAATAGGAGAAACAATAGGACAGGGACGGTAGGCACGTTGGTGCGCTTATGCACGCCCCTACATGAGCTTCTTGGATATGCCCCTCTTCATGAGCTTCTTGGATGAGAAGCGAAATGTCTTCAGAGAAAAACAAGAAAGTCCAGTTGCCTCTTGAAAAATCACCTTTGGGGTCCCTTAAAGTCACCTTATTGCCTCTTTTGCCTCTGGGGGATGCATCCCCTACTATATAGAACCACACAACACTCTTTTTAAAAATTATTCCCGCCTCTTCCAATTAAGTCCATGCATTATTGCTCCACCCTCCCCATCCTTTGGAAAATGTAATACAGGTGATCCTTGAGTTACGACCACAATTTGGATCAGAATTTCCATTGCTAAGCAAGGAAGTTGTTGAGTGACTCCTGCCTGATTTTATCACCTTTTTTTGCCATGGTTGTTAAGTGAATCTGGCTTCCCCAATGTCTCTCCTTGTCAGAAGCAGGCTGGTAAGATCACAAATGGTGATCACGTGACCCAGGCCGGGCCACTGCAACTATCCTAAATATGGGTAATCCTCAATTTACAAAAGTTCTTTTAATGGCTGTTCAAAGTTACAACAGTACTGGAAAAAGTGACTTATGACAATTTTTCACAGTTATGACCATTGCAGCATCCCCATGGTCATGAGATCAAAATTCAAAGGCTTGGCAACTAACTCATATTTGTGATGGTTGCGGTATCTTGGGGTCATGTGATCAGCTTTTGTGACCTTCTGACAAGCCAGGTCAATGGAGAAGCCAGTTTCGCTTAACAACTATGTTACTAACTTAACAATTGCAATGATTCACTTAACAACTGTGACAGAAAAGACTGTAAAATGGAGCAAAATTCACTTAACAAATGTTTCACTTGGCAACATAAATTTTGGGATCAGTTAGGGTCATAAGTCAAGGACTACTGTCAATCCTGAAGCTGGCCTGACTGAGGCCATTTTGAGACTTCGGTGCTCACACACTGAAGGAGAGGGATAGGGAGGTGGGAGTGGAGATAGTTGGGGTGTTGTAATCAAAACAAAATACTTTCTCTTAGGGACCAAGGACCTTCCTGCAGGTGCTCGGAAGGAGGGGACTGGAGTCACCTAGCAACTGGACAGCATCCTGATTGGACCATGTGACTGATTGTTTTGAGAAAGTGACAAACTTTTCTTTTAGCGAGGTGAAAACCGCGGGAAGAATCAGAGTCGGTGTTCACCAGCCTTTGCCAATATGACATATTCAATAAACCTATTCTTTGAGGAAATTACCTGCCTCAGGCTTTTGTTTGCTATGGGTATGTTACTTGGAACCCTAACAACTACCTTGCATGCCAGTTGTCAAACACCTGAATTTTGATCATGTGATCTTGGGGAGGTGGATTATTGCAAAGATGGTAAATATGGGTACCTTTTGCAAGCTACTTTTTTCATTGTAACTTCAAATGGTCACTAAATGAATCACGGTTAAGTTGACTACTTGTAATTAAAAAAATACTACTCCAACAACAGTAGCTTTTCTTGAATATCATTCTCTTTTACATTTTACACCTACACCCACTTAAAAAAAACCAAACAGATTTCTGGATTGAAGAAAAGGAGACTAACACAGAGTTAACACAGTAGCACATTTTATTCTTTTGCTTTTTTATTGGAAGAAAACAAACTCAAAAATTATTATTGCCTAATAATGCTAAAAGTGGCTGATTCAAGTTAACTATCCATTAGGAAAAAATTAAATATCAATTAAGTAAGGTCCACAAAGATGGAAAAAAGAAAAAAAAAGTGCTGGAGAACTCCAGTTGCTATAATGAAATGAAAATGGTTGTACTAAAAACAAGATCAGAAGTCAAGAAACTAATGCTGATGGGTTAAAACTAGAAGGATCATATGTTTACAGTGCCTTTTATACTCAGTGGGACTTGAACCAATTGAATAACAAAATAACAGAATTGGAGGGACCTTGGAGGTCTTCTAGTCCAACCCCTGCTCAAGCAGTAGATGCTATACCATTTCCAGCAAATGGTTGTCCAATCTCTTCTTAAAAACTTCCAGTGATGGAACCCATAACTTCTGAAGGCAAGACATTCCAGTGTTCTATTCTTCTCACTGTTACGAAGTTTTTCTTTATTTCCAAGTTGGTTGTCTCCTTGATTAGTTTCCATCCATTGTTTAAATAGGTTGACCCTGTCTTCTTTGTGGAAGCCCCTTAGATATTGGAATACTCCTGTCATGTCACCCTTAGTCCTTCTTTTCACTAGACAAACATACCCAATATCTGCAACCATTCTTCATATGTTTTAGCCTCCCCCTAATCCTTCTTGTTACTCTTCTCGGCACTCTATCTTAAATTAGAGAGTCTAGAGTTACAATAGTGGAGGCTGCCTTTCAACTGCTCTAAGTGTGGATCTAGAACCCTCACTCTTAATCTTAAATCTTACAAAATAAATTATCTGGGGGAAAGGGGACTTGTAAAGAGTTAGGTTGCTGGACCCACAGTAACTTCTTTCTTGAAGTTACAAGATTCTAGAGCACTGTTTCCCAACCTTGGGACCTTTAAATTATGTGGACTTCAACACATGGCTGGCTGACGATTCTGGAAGTGAAGTCCACAAGTCTTAAGTTTGCCAAGTTTGGAAAGTCCTGCTGTAAAGGGAAGATAAAACAGGTAGATAAGTGGCTATTGCTACCAGTAGATAGAGAAGGGAGCAAGAGACAGTGTGAGTGGCTGGCAGGAGCTTAGAGGGACTGGTGGAGATTGCATGGGTACAGGAGACTGTCTCTGTAAGGGGACTTTGTTAGAAATTCTGTTTATATAAAGCACCACACAGAGAAAACAAAGAGTACAGACACAATGTGCTTTACTGCTCAAGTATATAACTGTAACAGGAAACCATATTTAGAACAAAAGAGAATATACCATAGATCCAAGCTTGTAAACACTGCCATCTACTAGCTAAATACTACTGTAATTGTTGCATAAGAATACATTCCAACAACGAATTCCAACACTTTCTCCCTGCAAGCTTTCCAGGAAAGAAGTTGCAAGTTCAAATCCACTGTCACGCTCCTGCCATTAGTCACAGATGTGATCCCCACTGACTTTCTCCCTGCTGGTGTCCCACCCATTGAGTTGTGGGAAGGTGTCAGGGAACATCACATTGACCATGGCAGCACAGCAGTGGTGCTGAACAGTAGCAGCACAGCAGTACTGAAATGGCAGAAGCCTTCCAAAATTTTATTCTCACAGGAGTCAGGAGTCTCGGCATTCTGTAAGTTAGGCCAGATGAGGGTATCTTGGTTGGAAATGTTTTGCCTATGATGCACCGTTTGGCCCAGTTAAAGGTTACAGACATGAGAGTTTTAGTAGGCGTAGATGGGATATGACTGAATGCATTCATATATTTTTGATGTTGCAGACCATCTGGAGATGTTTTGCAGGCATGTAACAGCGCCACAGAAACTAACCACAGCACAGGCTTAATGTAATGGTTGTAAGATAAGTTTTAATCTTTAAGAATCTGCAAGATTTATTGTTGACTTTCTGCAAAAAGAACAAGTCAGTTTCTCCTACAGGTGACTCTTTCTCTTCCTCCGGAAGAGGCTAAACTTGGGGTGATGTGCAAGTCCTTCTTTCTTAGCTTCTCTATGACAGCAGCTGCTTCCCTCTCCAGGCCTGATGATTTTTCAGCTGCAGCTGGCTGGAGTTCTGCATGCCAAAATTAACAAGAAGCAGGCCACCACAAGATCTTTCATCTGAACTGAAATGGTTCATGAACTTTTATCACATCTGACAGATCTTTAGCAGAAAAAGATGCATCAAGAGATGGGATGGAGAGCTATGTGACAAGGGGAAACCACAACACACAACACACAACACACAACACACATCTGATTGTAATCCTCTTGTCATCATGGTCTTATGTATGTTTAATTAAATTGTTTTTGGTTTTTTTGGGAAAATTTTATTTGGGTTTTCAAACACACAAAATACAAGTAAAACATCTTTTTTGAAAATAGCATGGTCCCGGGGTTGAACTTCTTTATACAGACACAAACTCAATTTCATGCTCATTTTTATGTTCTATTCCATATCTTATTACTGTTTTATATTTTCTACATAGTTTTTCCCCTCTTTTAATTTTCTCAACTTTAATTATCTCATCTCAATTCAAATCATTATATTTATACTTTTGTCTTTCCTGTTGCAATTTCATATTATCTTTTCTCATTAAACAAATTTTCCCCTGTAGTTACTAATTGGAGTATGACACCTTTATATCTTTTAATGTTATCCATTCAAACTCTTATTTAAGCTTCAATGTATACCTTTAAGATTATAGCATTCAATATAATACATAACTTCCAATCGAATTCTGCTTGGTACATTCTTAAAATACACACTATATTCTTAAAAAGAAAAGATTATATATATATATATATATATATATATATATATATATATATATATATATGTATATGTATATGTATATGTATATGTATATGTATATGTATATGTATATGTATATGTATATGTATATGTAAATAAATCACACATTCCAATTCAATTCTATCATTAATATTCATTAAAATCTTAACATCTTTAACATTTCTTTTCAATTAAATATCATACTTCCTTGGGAACACTTATAAACTTTCCATAATTAATTCTTTTCCCTCCCATATTTCTCACTTATATTTTTATAAATCATTAATAATAATTAAAATGTTGCCATCCTTTCCTAATTTAATTATCTCATTCACTTTAATTCATTTATTTATTAACAAACAATCCACTACATTACAGTGAATATTTTATCCATCATTTTAGTCATATTTTCTAAAATTATTTCTATTTGTAATATAACAATGCTATCTTATGTACCTTTGCAGAATCCCTTTTACAATTAAATTTTCACCCATTATCTCTAAACAGGCTTATAGCTTCAATCCTTATATCTTTTCCCTGTTTCTCTATATCTTGTTTCTTACAAATTCTTTTCCTTACTTTCTTCCCCCTCTTCTTCCCCCTCCCCTTTTTACCCCCTCGTCTCTCTACTTCTAATTCTCTCATCTGTAATCCCCTCTTCTGTTGCTTTCTAATATTATACTTATCTTTCAAACTCTTCTTCTTCTTTTTGGTTGTTTTTTCTAGTCTTAAACCTTTCACTCTCTTTCCCCCCTTTCCTTTTTCCCCCCACTTAAAATTATTTGATCATTAAAGATGGTTTCTTCTTTGTCCCGATCTTCTTGTTCTGCAAGCGTTTCTTGTTGTTTCTCATAGTTCCAGATCTCCATATATAAGAATTGAAATATGAAGCCAAAAGAACCTCTCCCTTCTTGTGCATCTTCTTTCCATTTTTTAAGTTCTATTTTCAGTTCTTCTAAGAGTGATGCCATTTTAAACATTTTTTTTTTTTTAAAACAAGTTTTATTAATTTTTAAAACACACAAATTATCATTGTTCATTACATGTTTAAACCTTTTTCCCTTGTAAATTTAACAAGTCAGATAAATTATGATTCTGTTTTAAACCATTTCCATATAATATACCAAAACCTCTTATTCAATTTCTCTTTACTTCTCTTTACTCTTATTCAATATCATTATTATTATTTCATCTGTTTCTTTCTGACTTAGTTACCATTATTCTCATTCTATATTTCTACAAGGTTTTACCAATTCTCCCCCAAAAAGACATATACACACAACACACAAAACATAAAAAATATCTTTTTGGAAAGTAACTTGGACCCAGGTGTCTCTCTCTTCATGGACTTCAATTATATTCATGCTCATCTTACATATCATTACTTATTTTATTTACCATTCTAAGCCTTCTATATTAACTTCTCCACATATTTCACACTTCTTAATTCTACCTTAATTAATCATCTTAGTTTAAATCATTATATTTGTATCTTTTGTCCATTTTTATCATCCCTTTGTCTCATCCCTTATGAAAAAAAAGAAAATCAGTTTCTCCTGAAATCATTAATCAGAGTATGATGCCTTTCTATCTCCCCCTAAGTTAATCAAATTAATCTTTAAAATAATATCTAATACCCAATCAGATTTTGCTTGGTACATTCTATCTAACTAATACATCCAACACAATTAAGTGCATAATTAGAGAATAAATCCAAATATTAAAAAGAAATACTATAATAAAAATTTCATAATAACATCAATACCATAATTTTATTAAACTCTTTAATTAAAACAATATTCTAAACCCCTCCTATTATTAAGTTTTAAAACCAATCATTTTTAAACATTTTAACATTTTAATCTCTTATCAACTCTTAAACCATTGCAATACTACCATCTCATCTTATGTACCTTGCAAAATCTTTTTTAAAAAAAAAAAAAAAATTATACTTTATCCATTATCCATAAAAATTCTTTTTTCCATTTAATTTCAAAACGTTGTAGCTTTTCTCCACCTTTTCCCTTTCTTTCTTTTCCCAACAAACCTTTCTACCCCCCTTCTTCTAGCCTCTGCCTTACCGGCTTCCCTTCTCTGTCGTATTTCTTTTCCCCTTTGTTTACAATCATCATATTGGTTTTGCACTTTATTTTTCCCTTTCTTAAATGTTTTTTTAGATCTTAAGTCCTTAAATCCTTTAGTTTTCTTCTTTTCTCTTCTTTTCTTTTCTTTCTCTCTTCTTTTTTTCTGGATCAAATTCTGAGATTCATTAAAGATGGCTCCTTCCTTTCTTTCTTGTTCCTCTGCTGTCTTCATCTGTTGTAATTTTTGTTGATAATTAGTAAGCGCCATTTCTAAGAAAAGGAAAGCTTCTTCCACACCATTTCTTAGTTCCTCAACAGAAAGAGCCATTATAAATCTTTTCTTTTCTTTTCTCCTTCTTTCTTCTTACAACAACCAGAATATTCAAAAGAAAATAAAAAAGATAAAACAGTCCCAAAGTTATCAATCAGTCCAAACCAAGGCAGAGTTCTCACTTTCTCCTTCTGGGGTGATATCAATCAAAGAGAAAGAAAGTCCAAATCTGTTTAAAGTCTTGTTACAATATATTCTAGTCTTCAAATCCTTAAGGCATCTGCTCCAACAAATCTTAGCATACAAATATTTTCTTTTAATCCTCTCTCTTCCCACTCATCGCTTAAAACCAATTTCCACCTAAAAATAGGTTTCTTAATATCCAGTTATTTATTCCGTAGGAAAAGAGGGAAAGCTATCCTTTCAGCACCTTCAAGCAGCCGCTTTTTTCCTCTTCTGGCAGGTATTATTCAGAAAGTCATACTTTTCAGGAATTTTATTAAATATGTCTTAGAGTCCTAGGAGCCAAGAAAAACTTTCTCCTCTCAATCACTTTCTCCACTTCCTCCTGCGCATTCTTACCCGGCTGCCAGCTTCTTTGTGGCGGCCATTACGGACCGCCGCTGCACCGTCCTGGGAAAAGGGGTTCTGCCGGCCAGGAGGGAGTCTGTAGCACCCCAAACCCTTCTCCGGATCCCCCTACCTTCAGCTGCCCCTGCAGGGCAGCCTAGCTCCGCACCGGCTGGGTCGGAGCCCCAAAACGGCTAGCGCGGCAGGGATCGCGCAGCTCGCAAATCCCTGCCGCCGAAGCCGACAAACCGGCCCATTTTAAACATTTTTAAACAACCACCCAATTAGTTTTAGTCATTTAGATGAAAAAAACCAAAAATCACCAAGTAATCCAAATAATCCAAGGCTGTTTCTTCTTGCTTCTTTTTTCCACTTTCTCTTCCTGGGGTTCTATTATTTTGTTGCCAAGTTTCAGTTAGGATGTATCTTTGGGGAATCTTGTTAAAGTTTCACTGTAAGTTCCTTTTAGTTACAGTTCCATTCCTTAGTTCCAGGCAGTCTCCTCCATTTTTCCAGATCCTACCCTTTTATTCTTTTTTTTTCTCATTTCCTGCTTTTAAAAACTTTTAAATATCCAGAAATCTTTATTATCCCTTTGACTTTTATTTTCAGCTTAAATGCCTATTAATGTCAAAGTGGTTTTTTTTTTTTTCAATTTCTTGCTTAAGTCTCTTAGCTGTCAGTATATGAAAGGGAAGGAAAAAAAACCTAATCCTTTCCCTTTTTTCTCTCCTTCGCTGCTTCAAAATCTTCTTTGGGAACAATGGTATTTAGTTTAAATTCCAGGGTACCTTACGTTATTGCTTTTTCAGTTTAACCCGGTCGATCAAAACTTTCTCTTCTTATCTTCCTCCTGCACATTCTTTTCCAGTTCAGTTCTTCTTTGAGGTGGCCATTTCTGACCACTGCTGCAGCCACCTTCGGGAAAGGGAGTAATGGCCAGCTGAGGAGGAGAGATGCGGCTCTCCTCAACCCTGCTGGCAGTCTCCCCCCTCTTCACCACCTCTATGGGGTGGCTTAGCCCCAAAACCAGCCGGCTCGGGGTGCTCCAGCGGCGAGCACAGATCGAAACTGCGCACGATCGCGGATTTCAGTCTGTCGCCGAAGAGACTCAAACCGGAAACTGAATTTAATTGTTTTAAGTGATTTGTATAATATGTTTTAATCACTGGCTTTAGTGTACACTACCCATGACTTGGACAGGAGAAGCCTTTATCTTAATCTTTACAGATAGTCCTTGACTTATGACTGCAACAGGGGGCAGGAATAATTGTCATTAAGCCATGCAGTTATTAAGTGAGGCATCAGATGATTGTGCCTTTTTATGACTTTTTTTTACCATGGTTGTTAAGTGAATCACAGTGGTGACATCACGTAATAGTGACTTGAAACTTTCCTGCAAACTTCTCCATTGACTTTTTTTGACAGAAGCTAGCTGGGGAGAGCTGTTAGAAGGCTTCTGTCCTGAACCGACATGGAGCAAAAGACACCAGCAGCTGATATCTCTCAGCTGTTCGTCCGGATTGAAGATAAGGAGAAACAAACCACACACGATATCCACGAAATGAGAGTTTATTCATTCTTCTACTTCTCCAAGTCGGGTAACAATGAGTAAATTGCATTAAAGTCAGCTCTGGTGCTCACTGCAGCCAGAGCTTTATTTATACAATAATCTAAAGACATAATTGGGCTAACTATCATCTGGTAGCCACGGCCTCTCAATATCCGGCAATTTCATGGGATCACAAATGTTGTTTATACAATGGTGCCGTTTCCACCCACACCCCTCGCACTCGCACAATAATACTAAACACCGCCACCCTTGTGCACACCTCATTCCCCCCTCTAATCATCAATAATATGTCCCCCATTCAGCATTTCCAACACTCTGCACTCTGCTGCAGACAGCATTCAACAGGCTGGCGTCTGACATCATCGACATGTACTTAATGTCCGTCGGCTACCAGGACTCCACCTTGCACTGTGGCGGTGATGTATGCAGAGAGTACATTGATCCTGCTATTCTCAGGGTTCTACACAGAGCGCCCCAGAGAGTGGAAGATAAAGCTTTGGATGCTGATGCCTCAGAGAGCAACGATAAGGCCTCGGATGCTGGTGTCGCGGCTCCATGCAAGCATTTGGAGTCATGACAATATCACATATCATTACAACGGCAAGGATAGCCTTTGCCCAAAACTGGAAATCAACAATGATACCCACGGACCTGGCAATAACTAATAAAATCCACCAATGTGCAGAAATGGTTAGACTAACCATGTTACTAAAAAATAAGGAAGAGGGGGAGTATTTTACAATTTGGAATATATGGTACAAATGGTTGTATAAAAAGGAAGTAAAGATGTCTAATGAAACCGATTAAACAAACAAGAGAAAATGGAAATAAGGATAAATGTATATATAGCTATCTATATATGTATGTAAAGTAATATAATTAAATAAATATTGTATTATAATTGTAATAATGACCTAAAAAAGAAAGGATTTAGGAAAAGTTATAGATTTACTTGTAACAAATGACTTTAATTGACATTAATAGAAATGTACTATGAAAACATTGCAAAAATGTGAGAACATGTGTTTCTCTTTTTTTAAATATATTCTTTTTTTTTGAAACTCTCAATAAACATTATCTAAAAAGAAGAAGAAGGCCTCTGTCCTTGTCCTAGGCCTCTGTCCTAAAGACTCTTTTGATGTACTGGATTACAGCTCCTGTGATCACCCTACAGCTGGCTCTCCAAACTTGGCAATTTTAAGACTTGTGAACTTCAACTCCCAGAATTCCTCAGACAGCCATGAGTTGAAGTCAGTGGTGGGATTCAATTTTTTTTACTACCGGTTCTGTGGGCATGGCTTGGTGGGCGTGGCAGGGGAAGGATACTGCAAAATCCCCATTCCTTCCCAGTGCTTTCCAGCTCCGTTCTCCTGTGCAGGGCAACAAAAGAAGACCCAGCCAATCAGCTGGGACTCGGGAGGCACAGAATAGTTGGAGGTGGGGCCAGTCAGAGGTGGCATTTGACGGTTCTCCAAACTACTCAAAATTTCCGGTTCTCCAGAACTGGTCAGAACTTGCTGAATGCCACCTCTGCTTGAAGTCTACATATCTTAATGTTCCCAAGTTTGGGAAACACTGCTCTAGAGTCTCATAATTTGCTGTCTGGGAAATTCTGGGAGTTGAAGTCCACAAGTCCTAAAAGTCGCCATGTTTGGAGGCCCTTGCCCTAGAGAGCACAGCTAATTGTCAGATTGGTGGAAGCTACAGACCAATTTATACAGCAGCCAGAATGCCAGCTGTGGAGAGGCTTCGAGTGACTCCATCGTTGCAGAAGTTGATGAAAGTTGTAGTGTAACCCAACCCAAAAGTAACATCTTGGAGAAGTCTGATCCAGAAATTATATCTTAGTGAAATATGTGCATTAGAGATTGCATTTTAACTCTCCAAGGAGCATAGAAAGTCTCCACAGCGTGCAGCGTCGGCAGACATTCTGCAATGTTCTGGCTGCAGCAATCGAGCTTGATAATTTATTATCACTTATCAGAAATGAATAATAGAGAAGAATTTCCTCTAGGAGTGAGTAATTGCACACTCACTTACAATGAATATCCCTGTCAAGGAAGAAAGGGGTCAATGATGTTTGCATGGCCTTACTGGAAGATGACCTTCTTGTTTCCCCCAAATTCCTAACCCCAAATATAAAGGAAGGAGTCTGCAGTCCCATCTTCCCCCATGCAGCTTCAATTATGCAACCCCTTTGTAGGGATAATATTGGGGGAGGAAAGGAGAACCACAGCAAAACTTCTTGCAGCCCTAATGACCTCTAAGCAAGGACTGACCCTCCTGTGCTAAACTACAGCTCCCAGCAGCTCCAGGAGGATAAAATTGTATGGTGGACCAAGATTCTCCATGTCTAGCACACAGTCAAAGTTCACCCTGTTGTTGCACCCTGTTGTTTAGAGATGCCTTGCAATGGTAGCTCCCAGAGGGGGTATCAAAAATATCAAAATACACTGCTCAAGAAAAATAAAGGGAACACTTAAACAACACAATGTAACTCCAAGTCAATCACACTTCTGTGAAATCAAACTGTCCACTTAGGTAGCAACACTGATTGACAATCAATTTCACATGCTGTTGTGCAAATGGAATAGACAACAGGTGGAAAGCATAGGCAGTTAGCAAGACATCCCCAATAAAGGAGTGGTTCTGCAGGTGGTGACCACAGACCAACTCTCAGTTCCTATGCTTTCTGGCTGATGGTTTGGTCACTTTTGAATGCTGGCGGTGCTTTCACTCTAGTGGTAGCATGAGACGGAGTCTACAACCCACACAAGTGGCTCAGGTAGTGCAGCTCATCCAGGATGGCACATCAATGCGAGCTGTGGCAAGAAGATTTGCTTTGTCTGTCAGCGTAGTGTCCAGAGCATGGAGGCGCTGCCAGGAGACAGGCCAGTACATCAGGAGACGTGGAGGAGGCTGTAGGAGGGCAACAACCCAGCATCAGGACTGCTACCTCTGCCTTTGTGCAAGGAGGGACAGGAGGAGCACTGCCAGAGCCCTGCAAAATGACTTCCAGCAGGCCACAAATGTGCATGTGGCTGCTCAAACGGTCAGAGACAGACTCCATGAGGGTAGTATGAGGGCCCGACGTCCACAGGTAGGGGTTGTGCTTACAGCCCAACACCATGCAGGACGTTTGGCATTTGCCAGAGAACACCAAGATTGGCAAATTCACCACTGGTGCCCTGTGCTCTTCACAGATGAAAGCAGGTTCACATTGAGCATGTGTAACAGACGTGACAGGGTCTGGAGACGCTGTGGAGAACGTTCTGCTGCCTGCAACATCCTCCAGCATGACTGGTTTGGCAGTGGGTCAGTAATGGTGTGGGGTGGCATTTCTTTAGGGGCCACACAGCCCTCCATGTGCTCACCAGAGGTAGCCTGACTGCCATTAGGTACTGAGATGAGATCCTCAGACCTCTTGTGAGACCATATGCTGGTGCGGTTGGCCCTGGGTTCCTCCTAATGCAAGACAATGCTAGACCTCATGTGGCTGGAGTGTGTCAGCAGTTCCTGCAAGATGAAGGCATTGATGCTATGGACTGGCCCGCTTGTTCCCCAGACCTGAATCCAATTGAGCACATCTGGGACATCATGTCTCGCTCCATCCACCAACGCCACCTTGCACCACAGACTGTCCAGGAGTTGGGGGATGCTTTAGTCCAGGTGTGGGAGGAGATCCCTCAGGAGACCATCCGCCACCTCATAAGGAGCATGCCCAGGCCTTGTAGGGAGGTCATACAGGCACATGGAGGCCACACACACTACTGGGCCTCATTTTGACTTGTTTTAAGGACATTACATCAAAGCTGGATCAGCCTGTAGTGTTTTTTTCCACTTTAATTTTGAGTGTAACTCCAAATCCAGACCTCCATGGGTTGCTAAATTTGATTTCCATTGATAATTTTTGTGTGATTTTGTTGTCAGCACATTTAACTATTTAATGAACAAAGTATTTAATAAGAATATTTCATTCATTCAGATCTAGGATGTCTTATTTTTGTGTTCCCTTTATTTTTTTGAGCAGTGTAGTTTCAGTCATGCAGGCCTGGCCACCATCATGCTTTTTTTCAACACCTCCCCTCAGAAGTGGGATTCAGCAGGTTCTCACAAGTTCTGGAGAACCGGTAGCGGAAATTTTGAGTATGTTCGGAGAACCAGCAAAGACCACCTCTGACTGGAGATTTTACAGCCTCCTTCCCCTGCCACGCCCACCAAGCCATGCCCACAGAACCGGTAGTAAAAAAAATTGAATCCCACCACTGCCTCCTCTCCTTTGTAGACAAATAAAAAGCCATTCTCTCTATAGATTCTTGCCTTTTTGTGTGTGTAGTTGCCACATAGCTGCTGACCTTTCTCTTGGCAATCAAGTTAGGAAGGGAGAGGATCAAAACCATTATGCATGCATCCTCTGACTCACCAACCTGCTTTCCAACTATCACAAGTTATGACCGTGATGAGCTGGCACTATTTCCGTTCATAACTTGAGGACTACCTGTACTTTAGAACATCACTGCTAGAATAAGATGCCAAGAACCCTGCTTTTGCATAAAATATCATAACCAAAAAGCCCTGAAGCCAAGCTTAAAGTTCATATTTCTTCTCCTTTATCTTAATAACTTCACCTTCTCTTCATTTCTCCCCCTTCTGTCCCTTTATCAGATCTTGCAAGAAGTTTGAACTCCAAACTCTGTTCATTGCTAACCACAAAGAATCAAACAGAAAGAAAACAGGCCATAGTTGGGAGACCAGCAGAGTGGGAGAGAACCTTAATTTCTCAGATATTCAGCTTGATGGAAATAATCAAAACCTAAAGGGTTCTTTGCCATATATGGAGGTAAAAAAATGAATCAGAGGAAAAACTGATGACATCACACCTAAAGATCTTTTCAACTTTAAAATGAAGAGAGGAAACCGTGAAGGAGAGGAAGATAGTTCAGCCACTTTCCATCTCTGTGTGTTTACTTTTCTCTTGCTAACCACTTTTTGCGTCATTTAACCAGATATTACTTGGTCTGTTGTGTGGATGCTTGTGTGTTTTTAGGAGGCAGGGAATTTTGGCGGGTGCGGAGGTGTTTGGGGACTGTTGTGTGTGTGCGTGTTGAGTCTTGTCTCTGGGTGTTAGATGAATTTCATTGTAGGTATACTGTGTATATATGTACAGTGACAATAAAGAATTCAATTCAATTCAATTATGTTGAGAACAATTTTTAGTTAGGCAATACCAATCAGTACAAAAACCAGCACTTCTTCTCTTCTCTCTCTCTCTATCTCTCTGTTATTTTCGCTTTTCACTTTCATTCCTTCTTAGCTTCCCTTCTCACTTTCCCTTTTATTTCTACTCTGAGCATGAAGATAGAAAAGCACCATGTTTATGAGACTGAAGCTGGCCTCTTGGTTAAAGTTGCAGCTAAAGTGGAATGATGCAGAAAACTAAAATGAACTGAAAAGAGACAGGATGAGGGATGTTTCCACAGGGGACTCCACAAAAGTCAAAATAGCAATGATTTGTGGATTTTTATTTTTTTTTGCTGACAATGGAGGAAAAAATGATTTTGTGATTTTATGGGTTTGATAATTAGAAAGGTAGAATATGGGAAGAAAGGAGCCATGAGGTAACCTTGTAGAGAGAGAGAGGATAAAGTATAAATGCATCTATAACCCATTAGCACTGATAATGTTACCCAATTGGGGAATGAAATGTCTGCAAACCAACAACAGAGCTCAAAGAACTCTGCAATTAAACTAATGTAAAATGAGATCAGAAACCACTTCTTTATAGCTTTCTTTTTCATCTTCCTGTTTTCTCTTTGTCTGTTTTCTTACATTTCTTTTCTACTTTACAGATATCTTTTCTTTATTTTCTTCTTTAAATTTGTATGCTTTTTGCCAAAAAAATATTTCATAAAAATTAATTAAAAAAAACAAACCAAAATGGCAGCCAAGACTGTGTGTTTGAAACCCTGCCCCCTATTAATATGTATTGCAGCTGGCATTTTGTATTTTGCCTCTGATAGAATGGCCTCATGTGAGTGTAAGACAATATGATTGTTTGTTAAGTAGTATGTATATGTTTAACAAAAATGTTTGTGGTATGGTTAACTGTATCTTAGTCTTACCATTTATGCATGTGCGATGATTTTACTTTTGAAATGAGTAAGTGGTCAGTCACAAACAAAGATACAGAAGAATTACTAAAATGCTCCAGAGCAGTAATATTACACATTTATCATGCACTTATAAAAATAAAGATCCACTATAGTATTGCCTTTCCCCCCTTAACATTTCCTAGAGACTGTGTTAAATCTTTTCCCTAGCAATAAATACCTTGTGGCTGGGGAATTCTGGGTTATTGAGCATGGCTGGCTGGGGAATTCTGGAAGTTGAAGTCCATTCACATTTCTTAAAGTTGCCAAGGTTGGGAAGCCCTGCTTTATTTAGTAGTGAGACTTCTATATGATAAAAAGGGGGTATCATATATCATATATTGATAATAACATGTTGCTTTTGAATTTTACTTTGCAGGATTTTGTGCAACTTTATTAGGTTTATACACTTTATCACTCTGGGGAGGGAGCCAGAGGTGGTATTCAGCAGGTTCTGACCAGTTCTGGAGAACTGCTAGTGGAAATTTTGAGTAGTTCGGAGAACCGGTAGCGGAAATTTTGAGTAGTTCGGAGAACCGGTAGCGGAAATTTTGAGTAGTTCAGAATACCACCTCTGACTGGCCCCACCCGATCTATTCTCTGCCTACCAAGTCCCATCTCACCGGCTGGATCTTCTTTGGTTGCCTTGTACAGGAGAACAGAGCTGGAAAGCAGGTTAGTGGGGTGGGGAGAGAATGGGGATTTTACAATATCCTTCCCCTGCCACGCCCACCAAGCCACGCCCACCAAGCCTTGCCCACAGAACCAGTAGTAAAAAAAAATGTGAATCCCACCACTGGAGGGAGCCATTACAATTTTTGGCCCGATGGGTCACAGAAATTATAAACAATTACAAATGTTTTTGTAAATATTAGAGACACAGAATTTCTGATTTGGTCTGTGTTTAAACTCAGTTCCCATTTTATTAATTAATTAATTAATTAGTTGGAAAAGGCAGAGAGAAATCCATGTTGGGTTATAACAAGAAACTGTCTCCTCCTTGAGTTATGTTCAAGGTTCAATAGGCAAGACAAGCTGAAAAATCCATGGGATAAATTTTTGAGAAGCAATAGTGATGTCACTTTGGGACAGTGTTCAGAATGTAGAATAATAAATAATAGAATTGGAAGGGACCCTGGAGGTTTTCTAATCCGGAGCAGGATACCTTATACCATTTAAGACAAATGGTTGTCCCATTTCTTTTTGAAAGCCTCCAGCAGTGGAGCACCCACAACTTCCAAAGTAAGTTGTCCAATTGTTGATTGCTCTCACCGTTAGGAAATTTATTCTTAACCTTTCTCCTTGACCTCCCCTCTTCTTTGTGGCAACCCCTCAAATATTTGAACACTGCTATTATGTTCTTTTCATTAGACTAGGCATACCAACTCCTGTAAACTGTAAAATTCCTGTAAAAACATTCTTCATATGTTTTAGTCTGCAGCCCTCTAATCATTCCTTTTTTTTTTTAGAAGGTACCATCAAGGCTTCCTTTATTACAGGGGTCTCCAACCTTGGCAAAGCTGGTTGAGGAACTCCACAAAGTCTTAAAGTTGCCACGGTTGGAGACTCCTGCTTTAATGATCATTTTACTGAAGAATGAAGATGCCCAATTGAAATTTGCGTTTAATCTACCCTGTTTCTCCAACAATACGGCCTCCCCCAATAGGAAGTCCCAGCATGTTTTATAGGCATGAAATGAAATTAAGCCCCTCGCCCCCAAATTAAAGCCTATATTAAAACATGCGAAATGAGGGGGAATGGGTGGGGGGGGCTTGCCGTTAGGAAGTACTTTTGTTGCACACCTGGATATGGTGCTGCCTGCGTTGACCCCGATACGAAGTGCCCCACCAACGCCGAGGTCAACATCCAAGCCATCGCTGCCCACCCGCCTGAAGATGCAAGGGGGGGAATTAAGTCACCCCTGAAAAGACGGCCTAGCCATTTTTTCGGGGCTCAAAAAAAAATAAGACCCGGCCTTATTATATGAGAAACATGGTAGTTCTGTGGGCAATTACTCATACAGTGGCAGACTTTTATAGACAAACTATCTCCCAAACATCTTTCTGAAGGAGAATTTACTGGAAATCCCTTTATATTAAACCAGATTACTTCAGAAACACCTCCCGGATCATTCTTGCTGCTGTCCTTTTATACATTTTATCTGTTCAAAAGTGGGGATTAGTGAATTGCCACTCAGGAAGACCAGATGTGTTCTCAAAGTCCTTTTGGACCTAATTATTACAACCATCCTGACAACCTATACCTAACTTAATATTAAACCTATTAGTGAAAAGAAGGACTAGGGGTGACATGATAGCAGTGTTACAATATCTCGGGCTGCCACAAAGAAAAGGGAGTCAAGCTATTCTCCAAAGCACCTGAGGGCGGGACAAGAAGCAATGGGTGGAAACTAATCAAGGAGAGAAGCAACTTAGAACTAAGGAAACATTTCCTGGCAGAACAATTAATCAGTGGAACAACTTGCCTCCAGAAGTTGTAAATGCTCCAACATTGGAAGTTTTAAAGAAGAGACTGGACAACCATTTATCTAAAATGGCTTGAGCAGGGGGTTGGACTAGAAGACCTCCAAAGTCCCTCCCAACTTTGTATTCTGTTATGCTGGGCTGATGTTGAGAGCAGCTTCCTGCTTCTCCAAAGAGAAAATTTAGCTGCCTATCTGGCGGAAGCAGAGGGCACATCTGCTAAAGCTTCATGTGTTCAGAGAAGTATAGATGGTTCTCCTTCCCTTCCTTCCTCCCCACCTTCTCTCTTGCCTTGTTCTCTGTAAGCCCAACAGAGCTAAAAGAGCAAAACAAAAAACCACAGCTTGGATGTGGGTGTATTTATTGATTTGTTAAATTTATTTGCAACCTATTTGCCACAGGGCTACTCTAGGCTGCTTACAATAAGAAAAAGGAAGAAAAAATGAAAAGAGTAGAAACAAAAGTAAAATAATAGAATGATAAAATAAAATGTTTGATAGCTTTGAATATTTACACAGGTTGCTGTAGGTTTATGTGCATGTGGGCACTTGAAGCCATTTCTATTTTAAAAAGTAGTTTGTGTCTGTCTGTGTCACACAAAACATAAAAACACAATTATTCTTGATAATATTTGTTCAATTGCGTCCGATTCTCACTGATTCTATGGACTGGTTTTCTGCAGTGTTTCCTATCTTGTACAACTTCTTTCATTTCTTTTTACGCTCTGCCTTCTTATGCTTTGATGTTGTCCAGCCACTGTGTTTTTTGAGTGTCTCATTTCCTTTTACCGCTGATTCTTAACTGCCTTTTCCAACGAGTTTGATCGATTGACATGGCCAAAATAACAAAGGTGAAATAAATTTTATGATTTTGCTTTCCAGAGATATGTCTGGTTTTATAAGCCCCATTACTTGTATTCTCTGTGAGGGAGATGTGGTTTCAAAATTTGATAAATAAAATAATAAAATAAAATAATAAAGTAAAATAAAATATAAAATAATAAAATAACAACATAACATAAAATTTCTTATAGCATTACAAATGCCATTCTTTGTTTTAGCACATATTTGGAATTGTATTTTTTTTTTAGTGATTTGATAGAATTTTCTGTTGCCAAACTTCTCTGCTTTCCATTTAGTTTATTTTGTAAAGGAAAGCTCAAGAAACAATTATAAATAAATAGAACAAAGTTAAGTATAGAAAGGGGTGAGTTAGCGTAATCCATAAAATGACCTCCAAACCACAGCTAGAATTGAGTAGAATTCCATTCCCTCATTTAAAAAAAAGAACCTGGATGAACGCTTAAAAATGTGGCATTCTACAAGGATAGAAAAATAAATGTAAGTGCGTCTGGAGAATGAAACCCAAAAATGTCCCACGGGTAACTTGTGCCTCACCCAGGACCATGAACCCTTCAGTCTCCCTAGAGAGGCTGGCGGCAACTAAACTGCATTTGAAGGAAAGGAAATGCTGAGAAATGGGAGAAGTTTAACGGGAATGAAGTGAGAGCATCTTCTAGATCTTGTTACCTCATCAAGAGTTTTAAATCTTTTAAATGTATAAAAGCAGACATGAATTCTATTTGGAGCTTAGTTCCTTCCAATAAGTCCATTAAGCAATTATGAAACAAATTACTCATTTGTTTGCTAGGAGAAGTTGATGGGTCTCTATTCTTTCTTTTTTCTGTGTTAAAAAACAACAACTCCTGGTGAACTTCAGACTGACTCAGAAATTGAGATCGAATGAAATTCAAAAGAAGTGCAAGATAGAGTATGGGCTGGGTATTGAACCCCATTCCAGAGAATTTTAGCACCGATTCAAGCAGAAGCGAAGAATAAATCGGATTGTATTCGCCTTTCAAAATTCTCTAACCAGGATGTTGGTTAGAGATATTGGGTATTTCCTTCAGCTTCCTGAGGAAAAGGAAAGATTCTCTATCAATTTATTTAAGTAAGTTGCCACTGTTATTATGCCCTCAAGTCAGTGCTAACTCCTAGAGGTTGCCTGCCCTGCAGTTTTTGTGGCAAGATTTTGGAAAGTTTTGCCATTGCCTTTTTTTCTAAGCTGAGAGAGAATGACTGGCCCAAGGTTAACAGGCCTAAGATGGGAATAGAATTCCCAACCTTCCAGTTTCTGGCTTGCTGCCTTAACCAATACACCAGAGTGACTCTCTGTTTAGGATTACCTTAATGCCACCGTCTTCTTACTTGAACATCTTCCCGTTCCTTTACACACATATATCAGCCCCAATTAACAGTGTGTGTGTGTGTGTGTGTGTGTGTGTGTGTGTGTATGGCAGAAGATAATAAGCAGACCAGGGCATACAAAACGTGGGGGTGAATGGCTTTATGCCAAAAGTAAAAATAGCTGATTCCACACCTTCTTTTTGCTACAATGGTCTGCAAAAATGTAGAGCTGAAGACACTGAGTCTTTTCAGGTAAAGCAGCTAATGTTACTCAGCTTTGTTGCTTCTAAACATGGATGTTTTGTTCACTCTTACACAAACAGCCAAGCCATTTTGACTCTGATCCTGGCGATACAGGAGATGCTGGCGGTGAAAAGGAGAAAATGTTAGCCTGCACGAACCAAAGATTTTATTCTGGTATGGGATAGTTTGCAGTATTTACTAGGGGTGTGGAATGGATTTAAGGGGGCAATTGTGAAGTGCATTGATGCAAACAATGCCCGCCTCTCAGACCATTAAAGCAGCCATCTCCTCTGGAAAGGTGGATGCAATTGTCTAGAAAGGTTATCTGTGAAAGTGTGTGCAGCGTATTTACAGTACCATCACTTGCTAGTGGTGTTGGTGGAAGCGTTGTCTGCACACACACAACGTTAAGACAGCTAGCGATGGTCTGTAGAACAATGTGCCAAACTTTCCAGAAGTTGTGGCTGCTTTAATGCTTGGAGGAAATTTGTTCTGCTTGTTCGAACATTCTTGGCGTAGTTTGAATGCTTTACAAACTGGTCACTGTACTAGTGAAACCAAAAATAGATGCAGTCCAGTCTGCCATGTCTGTAAGAAATCACAAAATCTATTTATGAAACAAAGCTCTTTACACAGTTAGTCCTTGACTTACAACTATTTCTTCAGCAACTTTCTGAACGTGCAATGGCTCTGGAAAAAAATCACTTACCATCGATCCTCGCAATTGCAACCATTGCAACGTTCCACCTTCTTGCGATCAAAACTTGGGCACTTGGCATGGATTTATCATGGTTGTAGCATCCCAAAGTCATTTGATCACGATTTGTAAACTTGCCGGCTAGCTTCTGACAACCTGGATTCACATAACAATCTTGTGATTCATTTAACTGCAGTGATTCACTTAACAACCATGGCAAAAAAAATTGTAAAATCAGGCCCAACTCAATTAAATCTGCTTTGCTTAGCAACAGAAATTCCAGTCCAATTGAGGTTATAAATCAAGGACCACCTGTATTATTCTCTGCTTTGGTGGAATGAGAGTGGATCCAATCACAGGTACCACAGGTTTTGGAGGACCACAATTCAAGAAACACTGATCTGATGATTCACTGAACAACTATGGCAAGAAAGGTGGTAAAATGGGACATTTAAAGAGCGAACAAAAGCTCCACCCCTCCTCTTCCTCAGGTTTCTGTAGGGGTCAAAATATAAGTCTCATGATGTCAACGCAGTAAGCCTTGGGTCAAATGTGAGGAGGCCAATACGTAATGGAGGCATTTGGGTGATGACCAGATTGCGCAGTTTACCATTTTCTTGTCGCTGTGGCTTGCCCCACTCCCCTCACAACATCCTTGTTATTCAACTCCCACCCCCTTTCGAAAAACACCTGAGCGACAGCGTTCCCACATCTCTACCACTGATGGAAAGATTTCCTTTTGTCACCATTTATTTAATCCACTTTGAAAATTATCAGTTGCCACTAGCGGCTGCGTCCTTCAGCTTAGTTTATTGATCAGCACTGAACAATCTGCACAGCTGGAGAAGACCATTTGTGGCTATACTTGCATGACTGGGTCTTCTTATAGTCCTCTTTAGATTAGGAAACCTGTCTTTTCCCTTTTATGTTGTCCCACACTGGGGTAAAAGAATACCAAACAAGCAGCACGTAATCAAAATCTTTATCATAGTTGGACACCTTCTCCCACCTTCCCAAATCTATACATTCTAGAAAACAAGGATCATCTCAATCAAGGTATCAGCCACCTCAATTAGACACTTTAAATTGACCAATCTCAGATGTCGCTGCCTAGCAGAGGAAAGGGAAATCTACTGCCAGAGAGAGAGAATTCCCCCAGAGTTGAATTGCTGGTGAACATCAGGGCAGCCCTGAAACATTTTTTTAAAAGATGATTTCTGATAGTGGTAGTTCTAACACGTTAGCAACACTGTCCAACCTGATGTTCCCATAGTGAAAGCCACCATTTTGGTCCATGTTCAAGGATACAGTTCCCTGCACATATCCATGTTTGTCCCTTCATAAAATTCAGCCCACTTTTGTTCACCTCTTCAGCGCCGGTAACGGTAGCGCTTGAAGTGGAACCAGAGCTGGAAGATGCCGTTGGCAAACTGGCAGCGGAAGCCATGCCGGTGAGAGTATTCCCACTCTCGGTTGACAATCTTGAAGGCGATGTCTTCGTAGGGAGGTCCAGCGTGGAAGCGCAGGGTGGCGAAGTCCTTGTTGTCCAGGCAAGCTTCCAGAAAGTATTCTGGGGTGGAACGTTTGTCAATCAGGTCCGGGTAGAAGATATTAAACTTGTAGCCCTGCACAATCTTGGGCGGAGGGTTGTCGAAATCGTAGTGGGTCTGGTTGTACTTGTTCCACTCAAAGCCGGTGTGCACTCGGTTGAAGAAACGTGGCTTACGGGGACGGTATTTGTCAGCCCACAGGTAGGCCTTGCCGGTCAACGGCATTTCCACGCTGAATTGGGCCTCATCAGCCCCCATCCCTTCTTTGGCCCGGCGGAAAAAAATATCCTCAGCACTCTCGCTGGCATCACCTGTAGGAGGAGAACACTGGGATTGGCATGTGGTCTTGTGCACGACTGGCCACAGTATGCCTGACTGTCTGTTTTATCTTTACAATCTTTTAGCCCCTGTGGCTGGGAAGGAACAAAAGGCCCCAATACCTCTGAAAATACCTTCACTTTGGGATTCTAAAGCAGTAAGCTGTCATTGTATTCCACCATTAAAATAGCTGAACTCTAATAACACTTAGACTCATATATCGCTCCACAGTGCTTTACAGCCCTCTCTAAGCGGTTTACAGAATCAGCCTATTGCCCGCAACAGTCTGAGTCCTCATTTTACTGACCTCGGAAGGATGGAAGGCTGAGTCAACCTTGAGCCGGTGAGACTTGAACTGATGAACTGTTGGCAGCTGGCAGTCAGCAGAAGTAGCCTGCAGGACTGCATTCTAACCATTGCGCCACCACGGCTCATGTTAATATTAATAAATATTTCATATTGATTTGAACTTCTATCCCAACCACAATAAGCATAGTATGTTGCCTCTAGATGAGATGGACAGCACACAAATCTAATAAATAAATAAAATATCAAGCAGACTTTTGATTAGGGGACTGGCAGACTACAAGATACATGTTCAATTTTATAGCCTGCCAGATTTCTAATCAAGCTGGTTTCTAGTCTCTTTTTTTTAAATTAAAATTTTGATTTCAATTGCCCTGAAATGTGGAAGGTGAGAAGAGGTTTGAGTAATGATAGAAACTTGAAGTGATGGCCAAGTCTACCTTCTTATTTTTTAATATTTAAAAGTTTGGCATGTAAGTAGCAGGAGGCTCCTTAAAATGTACGACCTATTTTTCTTTAATCATATTTACTTCCCAAATAAGATAAACCTCCACCAAGAGGTTTTTCTATAATTTTTCCACCCAAGATTCTGGTAGCAGTGGAATACAGGTAGGCCTCACTTAAGTCACTTAAAAACCATTTGAAGTTATGATGGTATCCTTAAAATATATTTGTGAACCAGTTCTGGAGTTCTGACCACGGCACAACAATTGTATTTCAGGTGCTTGGCAACTGGCTTACCTTTATGGTTATTATTATAATAAGTTATTATTTTTGCCAGAAACTGGCCTTTTCAATGACTTTCTGACAAAAAAAACCCCATAGGAATGCATTCTCACTTAACAATCACTATAAAAAAGATCATAAAATCAGTTTCATCATATATTACCTCAACTAATGACTGTCATGATTTATGACAGAAATTCTAGGCTCTTTTATGGTCATAAGTCAAGGACTACCTGAACTCATAATTTGAACTTTTACTGTTTTTTAAAGAATGTAGGAATCCATTTTGACCTCTTATTCACCTCTAACGGTTTCTCTTTAGAGTCAAGAAAAAGTCAACTCAACCTAGATTTAGGGTTGGAAACTGCTTATGAAAAATGACTAGATGAAGAATTGAATAAGAGAGATTAAAAGGCAGACAACGGAGTGGAAAAATGGCTTCTCAGCCTCGCAAATGACAAGGGTTTATTAATTAATATTCAAAGGATATTTCAAATGGGGCTGAGGGGGATAGGCTGGCTGGGGATTTTGGAAATGGGAGATTTATTCCTCTCTTTCCTTCTTTCCCCAGGCTATTGCAGGTTGCATTTCAGAACATAAATTCCTTTTGAGGTACAGGGCCATGTACGCATTGACTGTGTTACATGCTCAGCCATCATGAAAGCCGGGTGATGTCTCCCGCCATCCTTATGTCAACTCATAAAATATTTCTCTGGTCTTTTTAGAGTTGCCAACAGAAAGGGAGGGGGGAAGAGTGCAGCAGGTTGCAAAACCGAAACTGCATTCCATAAATGTTTTCAAAGATAGTAACTAGGTGACTGAAGTTTCTGCCACACAAAATTCTAACTGGAGGGCATGATTGATGACTCTTGGCTATGGATGTGTCCCATTGGAGAATATGAATTACGATACACCCAGGGGGTGGGGGGAAAACCAGGGTCAAGGGTGACAATGAATTATGTGTCTCAGAGTTGGCTACACCCAGGCAGTGCCGGCATGTTAACTCCCAATAAATCCTTTTGAAGTTTTGGAAGTTTGGCTTGAGACTCATGATTTAAATGGAGGGTAACTGCCGGAATCCTGACACCTTACCTGTGACTTGGAGCTGCTGTCGGGAGAGCTGGAGGCGCTGGAGATCCTCGTCTGCGTCCACCACATGGGCGTCAAAGGGGAGCTCGTGGGAGGTGAGCAGCCGGGGGCTGTATTTGCCAGCATCGTAGTCATCCAGGCTCTGCTGAATTAGGTCCTCCTCAATCAGCACCGCTTCTCCGTCTCCCTCAGCTTTGGCTTCAGCTTCCGGTTCGGTGCCAGGCTCCACAGAGGAGGGACCAGGCTGTGCTGGGGCAATTTCCTCGGGTTCTAGCCTGGGTAGAAGATGGGGAAGAGGGTAGACCAGCTTTTAAGCAAAAAGAGTGCGGCGACTGAGGACATAAGATCTCTAAAGCTTTTGGACTTGACTCATTGTTCTAACCTTCATTTGCTTTTAATCTCCTTCTATTAACAAGCTCTCTACTTTGTCAGTTGGCCATTTCTAGGTATATGAGCTTCGACTCCTAGAATTCCATAGCCAGCACAGCCATTGCTAAGAATTCTGGGAGTTACAGTCTATTCACCTTCAACTTTCCAAGGTTGGGAAACACCCTAACTGTAATTCCTTTGAAGATGTTTCGCTTCTCATCCAAGAAGCTTCTTCAGTTCTGAGCGCTGAAGAAGCTTCTTGGATGGGATGTGAAACGTCTTCAAAGAAAAACCAGAAATTCCAGTTGCCTCTTGAAAAAAAGCACCTTTGGGACAACCATGACCTGGATGAGACTGAGATTCTCCATAGGCTCTACCTGTAATCAATTTCAGGCAAAGAACCAGGTCTGTTTAACTTTGGCTTACGTAATCCTCTAAAACAGAGTTGGGGAATGATGGCCCATTTATGGCTTGTGGACTTCAGCTCCCAGAATTCCTGAGCCAGCCATATCCACAAATCACAAAAGAACCAGCCTTCCCCACTGGTGCTCCAAAAGGCCATATATTCTGATGGGATCATGATGAATCTTTTGAGAACCAACTTTTGCCTTTCTAACAAGGAACAATCATGGCTTTACAATCAAGACAAAAATATGTCTTCTTTTACCTCAGCCTCCTCTTGAACTCCCCCTACCTGCCTATTCGTCCCTCCCGAAATCTCTGCCCTTTTGGCCCTCCGGCTTCTCACTGCCACCAGTTGCTCCCACTGCCCAGATCTGAACATCACACTGCACGTCACTGCCTTATCCTTTCGTATCGGTGCAGCACAAGGGCTTCTCTGGTGCTCCGGTCAGAGCCTTCTTTCATGAAAGAAGCCCGGTGCGTAAAAGGAGGCAGCGGTTAGAAGGGCCTTTCTTTTGCACACCAAGCTTCTTTTGTGAGAAAAGGCTCTGGGCAGGACACCAGAGAAACCCCAGCTGCACCAGTGCAAAAGAAGGCCCTGGACGGTACAGCAGTGGCACACAGTGCTGTGGACATGGTGGTGGACAGGGCCAGGTCACGGCTGGCAGCAACAGCTAGGCAGGCAGCCAAACGGTGGCCATAAATGTGGACCTGGATTTTGTACCCAGGACTGCAAGGTTGCTGCAGTGGCCACAACTTTGATGGCTGGTTGTAATCCTCTTTGTTCACTGCTGTCGAAATGTTGGCTCTTTGAACCAATAAACATTCAGCGAGGACTACCTGTAAGTTACTCCTGTAAATCTACAGACTTATAGATTTATAGAAAATTAAAATTATAATTTTAATTGTTCTTATGTGTAGAGTTGTTTTTATATATTTCTATTTTTACTATATTACTATAGGGTCGCTTTGGATGGCAAGATATGAATTTAATAAACAAGCAAACAATAAACAAATAAATATGTATGTTGGAGGGGGTGACTCTTGAGAGCTATATGCAATGAAATTTCATTTTAATGTATGCCAATTAGTGTACATTCAAAGTGACAACAGTTGGAGAAGTGATAACCTGGAATCATGCTATTCTCAAAAAGATATTTTATTTGTATTATGTTTTGTGAAAACCCAAATAAAACTTTTACCAAAAAAAGTGACAATAGTTATTATTCTACTCTACTCTACTCTACTCTACTCTACTCTACTCTACTCTACTCTACTCTACTCCAGTCCAGTCCAGTCCAGTCCAGTCCAGTCCAGTCCAGTCCAATCTAATCAATACAATACAATACAATACAATACAATACAATACAATACAATACAATACAATACAATATACACTTACTAGGGCAGCTTTTCTCAAATTGGGTAACTCTAGATATATGAGTTCAACTCCCAGAACTCTCAGTAATGGCCACAGGGAATCTTGGGAGCTGAAGTCCATGTATCTGGAGGGAGCCCAGATTGAGCAACATACGAAGAATATATAAAACAGCAAAGCTTCTCCTTGCATAGGAAGGATAATGCTGCTCTGGTAATGATAATGCTATTTATGCCACATAGGAGCAGCTACACATTTCACAGGAATGAAAACCTTAAGTGTTAAGGACGAAGGAAGCAGGTAACAGCATCCCAACCATACTTACCTGTGACTGCTACTGGCAGCTTCTGGGGATGGCGACTCTTTTTTGATGATGGGGAAAAGGGGTTCACTTTCCACACCTTGTTCTTGTTTCAGCTTGTACAGCTTCTGGCGCAGGACATCCTGATGACGTTCTCGCAGCCTGTAACCCAGGAGGGAGAGAACATAGTATTAGTTCCTGTGGCCAGGTATACATGTGTGTGTGTGAGAGGGAGGGAGGGAGTGAGAGGGAGGGAGGGAGAGAGAGAGAGACTGTAGCAGGAAATGACAGCTAAACCTCTTGCTCCTTCCAATCTATTCAATCTGATTCCAACTTCCTGAATAAGGGCCATACGTCAAAGATGCTCAGGTGATCGGCATAGTACTGGGACAGCCCTCTTAAAATTTTGCACCGATATTCACTATTCTTTGGCAATATGCCCCTTTCTAATGTCATCATTCTCCTCCTTTCTATCCCCACATTTATAAGCCCAATATGGTTAAGCTCCTCTGTGGCTGTTCCCGATACAATGAATGCTTTAAAAATATATCAAACCCACTAAAATGGCCTCTTTAGTTAATCTTGAGAGGTACCTCTCCATCTCCAACCTGCACCTTCCAGTTGGATTTAAAAGTCTCTTTTGAACTAAGCTTATATTCCTGAAGACAACATGGATAAATCCATGTATTTTTCCTGGTGGCTACATGGATGGGGTTGGCCAATGCTTTCTTTTGGGACATGTATTCAATTTTCCAGATCTGATTTCATGGTGGTCCCCAGAGGGAGCACTACCCCTGTCTGATGATGCTTAGCTTTCTGCGACCAGCTAAGGGCAGTTGTTAAGGCCAATTCTTTCCACCAAAGCCAGACAGCCAGGATGCTAGCCAGTCTGGTTTGGTCCAGTCATTTGGGAAAGTCTTGTCTCATTGTTAATGGAAGCAGCTTGGTATAAACCACCGAGTCCTCGTCTGGCTGGAGATGGATATAAATCAGATACGTGCATATTTACCTGGCCCGTGCCATGTATGCCTTTAGCTGCTGGAGCAGGCTCTCCCAGTAACCAATGTCCAAGTTGGGTCCCCCAGCCAGGATCTTGCCCTCGATACCTTGATAGATCACTTGCAACTGGTTGTAGGTCTTCCCCTTGAAGACAGTTTGTACATCAGAACTGACTGAGGCATTCACCCCTTCACGGCGCTCTCCTGCAAGACAGAAAAAGAGGAATATACAATTGGAGAAAGATACTCCTTGAATCCACAGGCCAGAAGAGGACATGGAGACAATTGTCTCCAGTGACCAGGAATAGTTTGTCTCGATCTCAGATAAATAGGACAGGATGTCTTTTTTATAGGACATTTGGAAAGGATATTTGTGGACGGGGTGATCAGATATTCATTTTAACTGCATTAAATCTATTCAAAGAAATAGCAAGCCATATTTCTTGACATTTTCCATTATAATACAGCAAAAGTGCCTAGATTCTAAGGCAGTCGTCTTCAGCTCAGTGCCCACAACAGTACTGGACTTCAATTCCCAGAATCCTTATCTACATGGCAGGGAATTCTAGGATCCAACGTTCAACACTAGTAGTGTTCTGACCCAGGCTTCATCAAACGTAGTTAATATCAAACTTGTTTTAAAAGCAAAACCTATTTAATTGCAACGCTGGGAATTGCTTCCATTCCCAGCCAGAACTGATTATAAACAGTTTCCCCAAGATAAGCACACAGCTTTCAGTGCTGTGGAATGTTGCCAAAAACAGAAGTATCCAATTATAACAGAAACCAACCGAAATACCAGAAAAAAACAACCAGAGCTTCAAGGAGGACTCGGAATCTATCAAACTACTGTGCTGCCTGCAAAGCTTTTGTCACTGAAGTCTGACTTTTATCCCTTATGGGAGGGGCAATCATCTCCCAGCCTTACTCCCGAGTCGCCCCTTCTGCTTCAGCGGCTCTTGCCTTCTAGCAGCTCTGCGCACACGCGCACTGGGAACAGGCTCCCCTGGGTCATCTGTTTCACTGCTGCCAGACTCTGAAGACTCCAAAGCAGTGATCCCCAACCGCGGCCCGGTACCGGCATCAGCTGGGCGCCGCGGCCCGGCACTGGCATCAACTGGGCGCCGCCATCTTTTGACGAAAAAGATGGCGGCACAGCGCTTCCGGTGAGCTTTTTCGGGTAGAAATGGCTTTCTACCCGGAAAAGCTCACGAGTAGCGCCGCCATCTTTTTGATGAAAAAGTGCTTCCGGTGAGCTTTCTACCGGAAAAGCTCACCGGAAGCACTTTTTTACCAAAAAAAGATGGCGGCGCCCAGCAACCAGCGGCCCGGTAAGGCTTGTTCCGCGGCCCGGTACCGGTCCGCCGACCGGCGGTTGGGGACCCCTGCTCCAAAGGCAGCACCCCACTCTCAGACAGTCCTGGCCCCATCCCTGCATCGGATGCAGGACCCTTGTCCAAGTCCTCTCCAGACTCCCTGACTGGTCCCCTTTCTTCCTCGCTCTCCAACTCCGCTGCCGTCTGCACAGGCTGCAGGCGAACCACAAGAAGTAGGATAATTCACCCAATCAAAACATAATGAATAGAAGTAACAGAAAAGAAAATCTGCCCCACATTAAAATATCCACATCTGCTCAGCTACTCAAGGAAATGAACTTGGCAATTATGTGAAGAGTGCCTGATCAAAACAGAGGAACAAATAAAAGTCATACTGCTGGTGGTATCTATGATGCTGTGCCCAATCTAGAAGAGGAAGAAGATGCTTTAAGAAGCAAAGAAGAGATCTATCGATGAGGTACGATGTAGGAATGATGAAGACCCTGGTCACCCTGATCTCTGTTGGAAACAACATCTGCCAAGTATGATCCTTCCAAAAAAGTCTTGGAAATGCAATTAGTTGTCAGTGTGAAATTCCTCAGGTGGCCAGGCCTGGGGAAAGGAGTAAATTAATTCTGTTTTGAATTGTATTCCTTTTATATGGTTTTTATCTGTAAAAATGCCCAGAGTCATTTGGACAGTGAGATGGGTGGTGTCTAAATTTGATTAAACAAACAAATATATAAATAAATAAGTAGGTATTGATGAGAATATGAAGAGGAACTAGAGTTCAGTGGAATGGGTAATATCAAATATCTTCAGAAAATGGAAAAATACCCTATTTTGCTGAAAACCAGCAGTGAGTAAGGAACTATTTTTGGCTGGAATTAATGGAGTACTAATTTTTATTTTCTGCCCCTACCTGGTCCTTTCCCAGAAGCCTCCAGTTTCCGGAGTTTGGCTATTTCATCTTCAGTGATGATAGTCATGTCTCTCCAGAAATCCACATTCTTCCCTTGCTCCAGCTCCATGTAAACCTGAAACAAGAGGGAAAAGAGATGAGAAGAGGGATAAGCAAGGAAGGAAGGAATGAGAGAAAAGAAGGAAAGAGAGAAAGGAAAGAGAGAAAGAAAGAAAGGAAAGTATGAAAGAAAGAAAACAGCTACAATGCTTATTTTCAACTGTTATCTCTTTTTGAAATTTGAACTGAGGGAGGTATGGATGTTATCATAACAGGAACAGTAGGCATAGCTGCAAAAGTTACTTAATTTGTTTTCTCTTGCCAAATGGGGAGAAGAAAATTGGGTGGGGGGGGGGGAAGACGACATAGTATTTGAAAGCAAATTAAATTTGAAAAAAGAAAGAAAAGCAAAGAGAAGAAACTAGAAAATACTATAGCAAAATAGCTTCTTGAAAATAATATGCATGCATTCTTTCCTTTTGTTTATAATCATCTGGACTAAACAAACTGTTTTAAGTACAAGTTACATAGTTGTATTAAATTGCAATTGTTAACTAGCCCAGCCTCCTCCAGCCTGGTACATGTAGTCCTTGACTTACGACCACCCACTTGGCTTCCATTCAAACTTAGGACAGCCCCCCCCCAAGTCCTTGATAACCTGGTTCCAAAGTTCCAATGGCCACACCCCCATGATCACATGACTACATCAGCCATTCAGCAACAGGTCTGCATTCACAACCGCGTGCAGCATTCCATGGTTATGCCACTATCACTTACGGCATTTTTGATGAAAAGCAGCCTCTATTTCCTGTTTTTGGCAAAACCAGCTCATAGTGAACAATGGGTTCACTTAATGACTTCAAAAAAAAGGTGACAAAATCAGATTGGTGACATGGGTGACCCACTTGACCACTGTCATATCTCACGACCGTAACGGACAAACTCCATTATGGTAATAAGTCGAAGACTACCTGTTATCTTCCAGATGGCTGGGCATTTGAGCCTTAACACACGTTTTCCTAAAAATAAGACCCTGTCTTATATATATTTTGGTCACTCAAAAGCCAGCAGGTCTTATTTTGGGGGTAGGTCATCCACTGACTAACCTCGGTCTCCATTTTGCTGTGAGAGGCCTTCAGGAACTTCTTCTTCTGCAGCCGGCAAAGCTTTCCTGAAGGCCTCTGCAGCCAATAACAGAGCTCTGTATTGATCCGGAGCTTCGTTAACAGCTAGAGGCCTTTAGGAAGGCTCGCCAGCCTTTCCGGCTGCAGAAGAAATGGGCCGTTGAGGCAGATGTCGGGGCCTGGCTACAACTGTCCAAGGGTAAGTATTAGGGCAGCTCCACCACCACCCCATCCCCACCCTAGCCTAATTTTTACCCATGCACCCTGAAGTGGGCGGGGGTCTTAATTAGGGCTTATTTTGGGCGCACGTGTAAAAATCAAGCTAGGACTTACTTTCAGGGTAGGTCGTATTTTGGGGGAAACAGGGTATATTTGCAAGCCACCAAGCCGAGGAAGGCTGAACTAGATGAACTTTGAATCAGGGTCGGGAAGAGCCTTCTCTTCCTCCTGAGAGAACAGGACAGACACCATCGGCTGGATACCTGGATGTCTTCTAGTAGATCTTCCATGTCGGAGACAGTGAGTCCATTTAGAAATGTGTACGGTTCATGCATCTCCACTGCCAAGTCATCGTCTTCAGCACTGATGTATTTTGCCAGGAGATCAATTGGCTTGGCCCGCCCATCTCGGATCCGGATTTTGGAGCTGCCAGAAAAGGGATATCCAGAAGAAAAGGGTTAAGAGCAATGCAGGCCAGGATAAAGGCTTCGGGGAACCCTTTTGGGAAGGGTTCAGTAACTCTACATCCAAGGGTGAGCTTCAACAATTTTAGCAATGGCTTCTCTGCCTGGTTGCTGGGTGGGCGTGGCCTAGTTGGCCTCCTGCACCATGGTGTGTGGGGGGGTTCATTTTTGCCCTCCCCAGGCTCCAGAGGCTTTCCTCAAGCCTCCGAGAGGACGAAAACGACCTCCCTGGCCTCCGGATGCTCTCTGGAAGCCGGAAATGGGTCCATTTCCAGCCTTCCCGATTTCCGGAAGGCCCGTTTTTTGCCCTCCCCGAGCCTCCACATGCGCCCTGCACTTCCCTGCATCCAAAATGGACTGCATGGGGACTCCTGGGAGGGGAGGGGTGGGCAGGGCCAGCCAGAAGTGGGATTTGGGGGTTCTCCGAATTGCACAGAATCTTAGCTAGAAGGTCTCCTGAACCCCTCTGAATGCCCAGCAGCCTACATCTGGTGGGGTATCCAAAGTTAGATCCCGGACATCTCCAAAGAAAGGGATTTTCTTGGCTACCCTCCAGAAACACACTGCTGATCAGAGCAGACAACTTTGGTGCAACAGACAAAATGCCCTTGCGGGGAAAGGCAACTCTGTCTTAATTCTGAATATAGTTTCTGGTACCAAGTATTCAAAGTTATCACTGCAGGCAGACAGCAGGATTCATTCATCCTTTCAGATTCTCCAGGGCTGGCGGGATAAGACCACAAATTATAACATATCCCTAATGGAGCTGCGTGGCAGTCATGGAGGTACCCCTTGCAGAGTTCTCTATCCTGAGTAGATACGGCATTAATGTCAGCATTAGTGACATTAAACTGTAACCATGTGCTTCAGTTTATTTGGCTAATTGAAGAATTGCGGGAGGGGGAATAGTTAAAAAAAATACCTTCCATTTAGATGGACATCAGTTTCTATAGTTACCTAAACAGGCATGCTATATCCATCCTAGAGAAATGTCCAGACCAACAAAGGCATGATTGCTGGTTCTTATTTTTAACTAGGGGTTGTTAACTGCCTATCTGCCTATCAAGGGTCTTCATTCCATCAATCGCTTAAGAGGGTGACAGGGTTGTCCAGAAAGATCTCATCTCAGATGCCTCCATTTCCTCTTGATCCTAAGCAAATGGTGTCCATATTTCTGCTGCACAAAGTAAAACTGCCCTAACAGTTTAGTGAATACTTAAATCTTCATTTTTCAGGCTGATATTTTTCTTTTTCCAGAGACATCATGACTTCCCACAACACTGTCAAACTACTTAGTAAGACTGTATTACTATTATTCATCTCATCCTTCCTATTACCTCTCGCTTCCCACTTATGACTATAACCGTGTTGCTTGTATCTTTACAATTTATATCGTTTTATTTGTTTTCCTAGCATGTTTTGATTGTGTATTAGTAACCTATGTATGATTTGATTGCCAATGATTATCACTGAGTGTTGTATCTTATGATTCTTGATGAATGTATTTTATTTTTTCTCATGTACACTGAGAGCATATGCACCAAAGACAAATTCCTTGTGTGTCCAATCACGCTTGGCCAATAAAGAATTGTTCTGTTCTGTTCTGTTCCGTTCCGTTCCATTCCATTCGTTGGCAAAAGCCACTTAGGTGCTACCAATTTGTGCAACATCAGAGGATGGGACAATATTTGATGCTGAGATCAAATAGCCTATGTATCAGGACATTTAACACAGTAAATATTATCTAATACAATTATATATTATTGTACAGTATACCTACAGATAGTCCTCGACTTATCACCGGTCACTTAACAACTGACCGGTCACTTACAACAGACACCCGCTCCCAAGGTACTTACAACCTGGTTCAAAGCACTGACAGCCACCCCTCTCCATGGCCATATGACCACATGTCAGGTGCTCAGCAACCAGCCTGCATTTATTGCTGTTTGGGGTGACCCATGGTCACATGAGCATGTTTTACAACATTTTTGCTAACAATCAGAATTTACTTCCTGTTTTCAGCAAAACTGGCCCATAGCAAACAATGGGTTTGCTTGATGAGTGTGGTGGTCATTAAACAGCAGCCACAAGAAAAAGGACCTAAAACCAGGTTGGTCACATGGGTGATCCATTTTACATCCTTGTGGACTTACAACCATAATGGGCAGTTTCCATTAACGTTGTAAATTCAATATTAATTGTAATACTATATGTGTAATACCTAGGTCCTCAGTAAGATTAGTCAGCGACTCTTTCAAAGAGTTCCTATGATTGTAAACATGATTACAAAGCTGGACTTGATGGAAAATATGATGGGAAGCTAAAGTCAAGCTCCTGATCCATCTAATCCAGTACTGTGGAGTTCTCTTGACTAAAGGAAACCATTTCCCAAAATCCTAGCAGTTGAAGGACCCAAAAATTCCAAACTAGATGTTTCACCATTAAGCTGTCAATTCTTCCCTGCTCTTCATCCAATCATATTGGAAGGTTTTTGCCTTCCTTGGACTCCAAAGAAACATAATGGCAGAATCAGATCTGAGAATTATTCTGTGGACTAGTAAATTCAAGAAACGATATTACTATTCTGTTATATTTGGGAACTTAATTGCTCCCTCCCCTGAAGACCTAGGTTCCATCCATTGTTCCCATTTACCGTAGCTTGGCTTGCTGAAGATGGAAATTGTCCTCTTGCTCCTCCCATGTCTTGAAATGCTCCGCCTCTTTCTCCCGCTGCAGCATCTCCAGCTCTTGCTCCCTCATGGCTTTTTCCCTCTCCCGCTCCAAGCGGAGCTGCTTCACCTGGTATACGTGGGAAGGGAGGGATTAACAGATGTGTACAACACATGGGCACTCATTTCACAGATTAACAGAGTTCAAAGGGATCTTGTAGGTCAGTAGTGGTTAAGCTCCCGGCGTATGCATGCGCACCGACCACCTGGTCTTTCAGCTTCTAATGCACATGCACGCATGAAGACCAGCTGGCCGGCCAGTTTCTAATGCACATGCACATGCCGGCCATCTGGTATTTGCGCGTGCATGCGTGTTAGAAACTGGAAGGGTTGGTGTCACGAATCATTTAGGTTGAGTTTGGCAAAATGGCAGTTTTATTCTGTACAACACAGCTTCTTTTGTTCAACCACTGCTGTTGCTGAAAATTTTCCCTAATGGAAATTTTTATAGAGAAGAAGTATCTGCATTTCCCTAGGTCCCTAACTGTTTCAGCATTTCTCAATCAGGACTTCAGCTCTCAGAATTCTCTGCAATGGCTAAAAGGCAGACATCTTGAATTTGTCCAGATAAGAGAAACACTGATCCGATTAGAAAAGAATATATACTTTGTCTTGGATATCACTCCTGGACCATTTTGTATGAAAATGTATGTCTTAAGAAATGTGGTATCTTAAATTCAGAACTGTTGAGGTAATTCCCCGTTAGGAGAATGAGCGCATACAGGGAGACATAGTGAGAGTAATGTTGAATAATACACACACAGCACACAGATAGACTGTACAGTAAATGTAGGTTTTTACTTCCAATAAACGTTTAAGCACAGTCCAAGATAAGCAGTCCAAGTCATTCACAGGTAAATCAGTCAGTTCAGGGATAATCCAAATATTAAAGTCCAGTATCAAAAACAGTTCAGTAACAGACTTACATCAACGATCAGTAACAGTCATTAGAAGGAAGGCAATACTCTCCAACAGAAGGAAACAGAGACTCACACTCTCTTCTGAGACTAAACAATCCAGGTTTCTGGCTCCATCTTATGGCCATTTGAGAAAACACACCCAATTACAGTTTAGCATTCTCTTAAAGACATAGTATTAAAATGTCTATCCTAGTTTATATATTTCCAACCCAAATAACTGTTAGGTGACTTACATTCCTAACAAGAACTAGTCTGCCATCTGAATGATCTTCAATATCAAAGAATAACTTTGCGCCCAAACATTAGACTCAGTTCCTCATCATACTTTGCAAGTTTACATCTTGGAATTAAACAACTGCTTCCGTATTAAAACAGCAGTGCGAAACTCAAAGGATTCCCTCCATCTATTTTATTTGGATTCTTACCTTTTGCAATTCAAGGCGATTTTCTTCTTGGATCCGCTTGTTCCGATCTTTTAGTTCTTTTTCCTCCAAGTGTCCAATTCCCTTTTTTTCCAAAGCCTAAAAAATAAATATAACCCACCAAACCCTAAATAAAGCCAACCAAAAATTTTACAGAAACATTTTCACTTAAATTGCAACAGCCCACAACATTTTAAATGATGTGGTGTAAGAAACAACATTTTAAATGATGTGGTCTATGTGGATTTATGAAAACTATAGTGAATATAGTGAATCTGTAATTTTCATAAAGGATTTGAATAAACATTTTGAGATTATGTGCACATTCTTTGCACCAGATAAAAGAACTCAGTCTACTTGGGTAAAATAATTGCCTTCAGATTTGCCCCAAACATATACTTTAGATCTGTCTAACCCTTTCATGTTCCCAGCAACTAATTTCATCTATTTCTTCTGGAATACTCCCATACTAATTTCCATCATCATAGGGATTATGGCTGTGATTCATGGATTATGATGGATTATGGGAACTGAAATATAACACTTTGGAAGAGCATCAGGCTGAGGAAGACTGCTCAAGGAGGAAGGTCGGTCTATCTGTCTTTCTAATTTTCACCTCTCACTACACAGCTTTCCTAACAATCCTGAAGGTTTGATTAGATCAGAGGTCTCCAAACTTGGCAACTTTAAGACTTATGGACTTCAACTCCCAGAATTCTCCAGCCAGCATAGCATAGCTGGCTGGAGAATTCTGGGAGCTGAAGTCCATAAGTCTTAAAGTTGCCAAGTTTGGGGACTCCTGGATTAGATTATGAGCAAGCAAGTGCACTTTAAAGAGGTGATTCTCTCGAGATGTTTTACTGTTACCCTGCACCACCCGTCTTGGATTGTAGACATGAATTCAGGACTTACCTTGCTCCAGATGAAAGCCCCTAGCAAGTTGTTGTCACCAAAAGGGTTGTCAGTATTGGTGTAACCCATATACTCTTCTCCCCATCCCATCTTCTCCCGTTTTTTCCGTTCCTTGGCCTCCTTCTTGGCTAGACGTCGGGCCCGTTTCTCTTCAGGGGTTTCAAGAGCCTTCATCAACTCCTTTTGGTTTTTTTGGTCTTCTTTCAACTTTAAGCGTTCCTGGAGGCTTAGCTCCTCACCTAAGTCACCCTTGGAGCCCTGTGAGCGGGAAGGTGACGGAGATGTCATGGAAGACACTGAGGACCTGGATTCAGAACGCTTTCGGTACTTCTTCCCCTTCCTCTCACTTTTATGGCCCCTTTTTTCTGAAGAGGAATCCGAGTTGGAGGACCGTTCCCAGTGACGTGAAGAGTGCCGCTTGTGCCTCTTGTGATGTTGGTCCCTGCTTTTTTCTTTTTTCTTTCCCCATTTCTGGTTCTCTTCCTCTGAGCTTAAAAAGAAAAGCTCTGGTGTTAGTTTAAAATGGGTAAGAAACAGTCTTACCCATTACCTGTCTCTGTGGTCCTTACAGCCTCCTCTGAGCACAACTGTTGCAACCCAAAAATGTTTTGTGATAGGAAAAGAGGAAAATTGCATTCTAAGTTTTAAAATAGGCATGCCACAATTAAACAAATAAAATCCTCCCCCATACTACTCTTTGCTCTTTTGTGATGCAATCACATGCACTTTGCAGCCTTCAGTCCCTCAAAACTGTTAAGAGCAGCCTCTGGCACCCAAATGTTCCCCACTCTTGTTATATATCTACATTTCTGCATTCATCTTAAGGAGCTAATTGGGTCAGCTAAATCAGCATTCATCAATACATTACTCCCACCAACCTGAATTGCCAAAAATTCTGTTGAACTGGCTCCAAATTTATATTCACAAAACTTAGGGTAAAACAATTAAGCACCATCTGGAGATTTGAACTGAAAATACTGATACCTTTCAATCTATTATCTATAATTTCAATTTATTATCTCCCTGGCTTTTTTCATATGGCCCCTTAAGGTTGACATGAGAATCAATTTCAGCAAATTATCTGCTTTTTCTTTTGTTTGTCATAGGGAAACAAGGGAGTCCATTAAATCCTGATTACAATGAGATGCTGAGCACTTCTCAAAGAGCTTTTTCTCTTTGTGGCAAGTGGTTTATAGTGAAATGGGATTCCAATCACTTATTCCCCAGATCCGATTGTTCTGAAAATAATCCAAAATATGTATAACTGCTTATATATGCTTTTAATTTATTAAGCTTCCACTTCCCTTTGCTCTTTTTGTTATCTAATTCATGCAACAAAATCGACTCATGCTCTATTAATATAGTGTAATGAAGATAAATATCCTGTAAGAGTCCAGTGGAAAAAAAAGCTTGGTTATACAGATAGTCCTCAATTAGCAACTATCTCATGTACAGTTACAATGGTGAGGAAAAGGTAACTTTACAACCAATTCTTGCATTTTCAACTTTTGTGTATCCATAAAGTGGAAGATCTTAAGCACAGTTGCATTTTCATTTAGTAACTGCTTTGCTTAACAACAATGTTGCTGGTACCAATCGGGATTGCTAAATGAAAATTACCTGTATCGTATTACATTCTACATTCTATTTCTTAAAAATCACATACATGGATAGTGTCACAGTAACAACAGTGGGTACTGTTATTGTTATTAAGACAATTGAGTTGTCTTAATATTAAGACGTGAGTTTTCTAGCACGTTGTTTCTCAACTTTGGCAAGTTTAAGATGCGTGGACTTCAACTCCCAGAATTCTTAAAGTTGCCAAGATTGAAAAAGCCCTGGCCTAAAGGTAGAACTTATGGAGCTCTACCATGACTGTAACTTTGTCGCTTGTATCCTTACGACTGTTATTGACTGTTTCCTAGTATGATTTGACTGCTTATTGTACCCTATAACTATTAAGTGTTGTACCTTATAATTATTGACTCTTGATGATTGTATCTTTTCTTTTATGTCCACCGAGAACATTTGTACCAAGACAAATTCCTTGTGTGTCCAGTCACAGTTGGCCAATAAAGAATTCTAATCTATTTTATTCTAAATATGGAGTTTCGTATTTTCACTCCCAAGAATGCTGGGGATGGGAGACAGCAGATTCTTGCTACTTCAAAAAGCTCTGCTGCCTTCAAAGTTATCTCAATGTAAGCAGAGGGACTTGCTCCCCAGTCATTACCCTTAAAAAGAACTGCTCCACTGCTTATCCAAATTTCACAGGATAGGAAACAGGGCTTTAAATCCTGACTGGTAAACTCTCAGCAGAGTCCAACTCCCCAAATGTAAGCCATTCACTCTAGAGCAGGGCTCTCCAACCTTGGCAACTTTAAGATTTGTGGATTTCAACTCCCAGAATTCCTCAGCCAGCTTTTGAGGAATTCTGGGATTTGAAGTCCACAAGTCTTAAAGTTGCCAAGGTTGGAGAGCCCTGCTCTAGGGAAAAAACACCCAGCAGGAGCTTATTCCTAACGTCTTTCTACTACCGAGTAACTCTATGATCCCGAACTCTATGATCATAAATCTCGGAGCTGCATTCGTTCGTCTCACCTCCCTTCCCGATTTCTTCTCCTCCTCCTCCCCCGACTTTCTCGCTCTCCAGACCTAGACCGACTTCTCCGCCGACGCCGTTCTCTAGATCGAGACCTAGATCTGGACCCCATGGCCACTCGAGGCCTGGCCCCACGGGTACTTCCTACTTCTCGGAGAGGTCTTTCTTTTCTCTGGTCGCGATGAAGGGTGCCCATTGCAATGCCTGATCGAGTTCGACCCTAGTTCAATTTGGGACCGTAATTTTTGCTGGTTTTCTTTCTAGAGAGAAAGGGGGGATGTGAAAAACGATGCCCGTGGCGAGAAAAAAAAAGATCAGTAACCGTTAAGGCAACGTGTTAGATACCTCTTTCTCGGTTCTCAATCACGCCGATTTAACAGACTAACAGAGTTGAAAGGGACCTTGGAGGTCTTCTAGTCCAACCCCCTGCTCAAGCAGGAGATCGTATACCAGGTGTCTCTTTTCAGATGAACTCCAACATTTAAACAAACGTCATTATTACAAACAAACATCATTATTGAGGCCACTGGCACTGAATTCTTGTAGCATCTGGAGAAGAGAAAGGATGATGTAAAAGAAAGGATGAACTTTTGGTTGCAGATAGCTTTGCAAAAGTCACTATTATTGTCCTGGGACTGATATATGAAGAGTATGCATTACTCACATTAAACAGATTAGGGAGAAACAAGCATTTTCAATCAGACAGAGCTTTCTTAGAACATATAGAATAATAGGGTTGGAAGTCTTCCAGTCCAACACCCTGCTCTCTCTATAGGAGACTATGCCATTCTGGACAAAAAGCTGTTCAGTCTATTCATGAAAACCTCCAGTAATGGAGCATCTATAACAAGGGTCTTCAAATTTGGCAACTTTAAGACTTGTGGACTTCAGCTCCCAGAATTCCTGAGCTAACATGGCAGGAGGAGGAATTCTGGGAGTTGAAGTCCACAAGACTTAAACTTGCCAAGTTTGGAGACCCCAATCTACAACAACTGGAGGTAAGCTATTCCATTGATTAATAGTTCTCACTGACAGGAGGTTTTTCCTTAATTCTAGATTAGATCTCTCTTTAATGATCTTCCTTCCATCCATTGCTTCTTGTTCTTTGGAGAGTAGATCTATCCCCTGTTCTCTGTGACAGCCCCTCAAATACTGGAAGACTGCTATCCATTGTCCTTTTCTTCCTTAGACTGGACATATCTAATTTCCTCAATCGTTCATCATACTGTTTAGTCTCCAGACTCATTTTCTTAATTGAAGTCTCCACAATCAATCAGTCAATCAATCAATCAATCAATCAATCAGTGAATCAGAATCAGAATAGAGCTGGAGGGGATCTTGAAGGCATTCTAGTCCAACCCCCTGCACATCACAGTTCATCATGCCTCATGACTGAACAAATCCAGGGTTTTTTGAGTTTGCATAGTATATTTAACTCTATCAGTCAAAGAGGCAGTTTGTGTGACATCCTAAGCCACAAATATAGTGACCAAGTTTAGCACGTTGAATGAGTGCAGGTGGCTAACACAGAATGCTTACCCAGGTCAAAGATTTTGCAATTGCAAACTTGGTTATTGTTAACTATATAATGCAGGTAATCTATAACTTACCTTGAGTCCAACATGTCTATTGCTAAGCAAGACAGTTAAGTGAATTTTGCTCCATTTTATAATCTTTCTTACAGCAGTTGTTAAGGGAACTACTGCAATTGTTAAGTTAGTAACAGTGACTGGCTTCTCTATTGACTTTGCTTGTCAGAAGATCACAAAAGGTGATCACAGGACACTGCAACCAGCATAAATACGTGCCACTTTGCCAAGCATCGGATTTTGATCATATGACAATGGGGATGTTTAAACATAAGTCATAAGTATGAAAAATGGTCATGAGTCAATTTTTTTCAGTACTGTTTAATTTCAAAGGATCACTAAATGAATAGTTGTAAGTTGAGGACTATCTGTAGTTGAGATTTTTTTTAAATTTAGCATTCTGAGCAATCTGATTACATTAAAATGTACATCAGTGGGGTAAATACATTCATTCTTCTGCCACAACTTCTCTTTCATTGCAGTGTTAAAGATACAAGTAATAGCCTAAAATCCTGTTTCTTTAACCTTCAGGGTTGGAAGTAGCTTCTAAAGTCTGGCTATTACTTAAAATCACAATGTGCCATGATTGAACTTAAGCAGAGGCTAACTTTAATTGAGCAAGAAGGTTACGGTAATGTTTACCTTTCATTATCTCTTCTCCTATTGTCCTCCTAATTGTTCACTTTGGTCTTTTGTTATGTCAACTCTGTCCCTTGACAGTTTGAGATACCTACCAATTCCTGGAGGAAATAGGGGTGGCATTACTTGATACAGGAGGATGTAATTGATTGCAGGCACATGTTTAACAATGAGTAAATGCATAAGGAAATATATTTACAGCAGGATTACATATCAAGAGAGCAAATGTCTATAGAGTAACTTTCTACTATAATATACTATTCTCTTCACCTACATTTTATTTTTGAATTTTCATATTTCTTACACTTATAATATCAAAGAACTCCTTAGGTATGGCATTAAAAAAGCTATAGCTGCCTAGAGTTGTCAAGGATATTATTATTATTACTATTACTATTATTATTGTTGTTGTCATTGACATTATTATTATTGTTGTTATTATTGTTGTTGTTGTACACAAAAATGACAGTATACACAGCAAAGGAGCTAACTATGCTGGGTTTCGTATCACAAATCACTAGTCGAACACTTCCCAAGTGTTTAGGACTGTGTGATGTATCGGTGGATTATGCGAGCAGATCCCAGTAAGGTGGCCTTCTGCAGCTGACCAATGGTGATCTTGTCAGCGCCAATTGTTTTTAAGTGCTTGCCTAGGTCTTTAGGCACAGCACCCAGTGTGCCGAGCACCACTGGAACCACCTGCACTGGTGTAGGCCAGAGTCTCTGCAGTTTGATTCTCAAGTCCTGATATCTGGTGACTTTTTCAAGTTGTTTCTTGTCGATTCTGCTGTCACCAGGTATGGCAATGTCAATGATCCACACTCTTTTCTTCTTCATAATCGTGATATCCGGGGTATTGTGTTCCAAAACTTTGTCAGTCTGAATTCAGCAGTCCCACAGTAGTTTTGCATGCTCATTTTTGACCACCTTTTCAGGCTTATGATCCCACCAGTTCTTTGCTACAGGCAGATGGCAGTTGTGACACAAGTTCCAGTGGACCATCTGAGCGACTGTGTTGTGACATTGTTTGTAGTCAGTCTGAGCAATTGTCTTGCAACATCTCAGTATGTGATCAATGGTTTCGTCTGCTTCTTTGCAGAGTATGCATTTGGGGTCATCAGCAGATTTTTCTGTTCTGGCTTCAATTATATTCGTTCTGATGGCTTGTTCTTGGGCTGCAAGAATCAGGCCTTCTGTTTCTTTCTTCAGTGTTCCGTTGGTCAGCCATAACCAGGTCTTTTCCTTATCTACTTTTCCTTGGATTTTTTCAAAGAACTGTCCATGCAGTGCTTTGTTACACCAACTCTCAGCCCGAGTTTGCATCGCTGTTTTTCTGTATTGATTCTTGGTTTGCTGCACTTTGAGCAGCTTCCTCTTGTTGACCTCCATCAAAGCTGGTTCAACACTGTCTTTCACATGATCTGCCAGAGCGTGCTTCTCTTCTTCGACTGTCTGCTTCACTTGCAAAAGTCCTCTGCCACCTGCTTTTCTGGGCAAATATAACCTGTCGACGTCACTACGCGGGTGCAGCGCATAGTATATGGTCATCAGTTTTCTTGTTTTCCTATCCAAGCTGTCCAGCTCTGCCTGTGTCCAGTTTATGATCCCAGCGGTATATCTGATGACAGGTATGACCCAGGTATTTATAGCCTTGATGGTGTTATCGCCATTCAGTTTGCTTTTTAGAAGTTTTCTGACCCTTTGTGTGTATTCTTTGCTGACCACATTTTTCACTTGCCCGTGCTTGATATTATCCAGCTGCAGTATGTCCAGGTATTTGTAGGTTTCGGGTTGGTGGCACTTGATGGTTTGTCCATTGGGCATTTCAATTCCATCACTTTCTACGATCTTCCCTTTCTTCAGTGCCAGTGTGGCGCATTTGTTCAGGCCAAACTCCATGCTGATGTCAGTGCTGAAAATTCAAACTGTATTGGTCAGTGACTGGATTTCAATTTCTGATTTTCCATATAACTTCATATCATCCATGTACAGCAGGTGAGAGATTTTTAGCAGTTTGATAACCCAGGTTAGTTTTCTGTAAAATTGTTGACAGGGGGGTCATGGCGATGATGAACAGCAGAGGTGACAAATAATCAACCTGGAAAATCCCTCTTTTGATGTTGACCAGTCCGTAGCTTTCACTTCCAATAAACAGTTCTGTTTTCCAGTGCTTCATCGCATTTGCAGTGAAAGTACCAATGCACTTGCATATTCCGATGACATCCAGGAACTTGATGATCCAGCTGTGCGGTAGTGAATCAAATGCTTTCTTGTAGTCAATCCAAGTTGTATACAGATTTGTTTTTCATCTTTTGCAGTTCTCTAAAATCATTTTGTCGATCAGGAGCTGATCTTTTGTGCCTCTGCTTCCTCGTTTGTTTCCTTTCTGCTCTACTGGTAAGATGTTATTTGCTTCTAGGTAGTCCTAGATCCTGTCAGCTATGATGCCAGTCAGCAGCTTGAACATGGTTGGCAGACACGTTATTGGCCTGTAATTTGCAGGTGTTGCCCCTTTTGCTGGATCCTTCTGTATCAAGTAGGCTTTCCCAACTGTTAACCATTCACTGATGTTTCCTGTCTGCAGCATCTCATTGAATTGTTCGGCCATTTTTCCGTGCAGGTTGGTCAGGTATTTGAGCCAAAAGCCATGCAGTTGATCATTGCCAGGCGATGTCCAGTTCTTGACTTTTTTCACCCTGTTGCTTATCATTTCAGTAGTTATTTCCAGTTGGTCCATTTTGTTCTTGGAGAATTTTGTCTCAAAGTCTCTGATCCACCCAGCATTTTTGTTGTAACATTTCTCAGTCTCCCATAGGTCTTTCCAAAACTGAGTAGTTGCCGTTTTTTTCAGGTTTTTCCATTTTCGTATCCCCCTTCTGATTCAGACTCTGACAGAACCATCTTTGGTCTGATTGGAACAATTGATTTTGTTTGTACTGGATGACTCTGGCTTTGTATCTTTCAATTTTTCTTGCTGTTGCTGTTATCTGCTGCTTCACAATTTCCAATGCTTCCTCAATTTTTCTTGCGCTAAGCCCATATTTTTTTATCAGATGTTTCTTGATCTTGCTGTTCTTCAGCTTTTTCTCTTGCAAATGCTTCAAGTTGCTTGCATCTGCCCGCAGGCTCTTGATTTTCAATTCCATTATTATTAATTGTTGTTGTTGTTGTTGTTGTCACTGTCATTATCATTATCATTATCATTGACATCACAGACTCCACCAGACTCCACCAGCATCCTGGTCCTACTGCCTGAGGAAAAAGCCAGGACAGCAGGGTCAGAGTTATCTGGATCTTGTGGGAGATTCTTCTATTGGGCACACAATTCCTTTTGTTGCCTATGCAAGCACATCAGAAATGCCAACCAATCGTCTCAAGCAACTGTCTCCCTTATCTTCATTTTGAAAGTACACTTCAGGCAGGAATGAGGGTCAAAAAAGTCAAGATGGCAGTTGTAACTACATGATCACAGCCACCATCTTGATTTTCCCCCATTCCCCCATTCCACATCTTATTCCAAAGGTGAGAGGGAAAAAAATGTGGCTGAGAAAGAAAAGTTAACACGATGCCCACATTTTTGCCACTCTTAATTTGTTTTTTATTCTCTTTCCCTTTTATGTTAGCTTGTATTTTAATCTTTGATGTTGAAATTTAATAATATTTATAAAATGAATATATTTCCTGGGGAAAGAACAGTGAAAATCAGCACAGACATTCACTTCCCCAAATGGGACCTCACAATTCTGGCAAATACTGCAATATCAGATTGATGCTTGGAATAGATGGAGCAGCCTTTACCTTTCTCCACTCAAAAAGGAGGTGAGCAATGACTTCACATAAAGGACACCAGATTTTACCCTGTTCCATTTGCACTTAAACCAAGTCTCTAAGAAGCAATAATAGCCATTCTAGAAACACCAAAGATTATCTGGCCAATGAAATCCTAGCTTTTTACTAGCTAGGCAATATGCTAGTACGATTGCAGTTGCACTAGCCTGGTTTGCAAATCCCTGCTGCAAATATTATCTTAAAAGGACAGTTCATTCTATTGTTTCTATAAATAACCTCTTCATAAAATTATTTAATAACAGATGTTGTAAATGATTGCTTTGGCAGTTCCACAGTTTCCCTTTTCCGTGGCAACGTAATCCGTATAAGACTGCCCCCCCACTCACCACCCCTTTCCTATATTGTTAAACTAGGATTTCTATGCTGTAGTTGCGCTGCAAAATCACATTGTCCAATAGATGGCAGCCACAACATAACATTCTGCTATGTTCTCTGGTCAGCTGGTGGTCAGCTGGATTTTTGCAGGGTAGATGTGGAAGCAGGATCTTCACCCTCTTTTAGAATGAGTTAAGTACTCTCTTTCTTTATTGGAGGTTTTTGCTCTTTGGTGTGAACTGAATTGGTCAAAAGAAACACCGTAGGAAAGCGATGTTAATCTATGGTAACATTAGAAGAAGTCTGGTCATACCTTTTCTGACTAACAGATTATATTAAAAGGCATATGCTTTTGTGAATATAATTTTGTAACATTGGATGAAGTTGTACCATTTGAATCAGGGATGGGATTCAACTGGTGTTACTACCAGTTCGGTGAGAGTGCATTTTGTGTGCTTTGCACACATACCGCACCTGACGCACGCTGTGTGCGCATGTACAGCATTTGCAAAAAAAAATCAGCTGTGCTGCCTAGACAGCTGACAAGCGCTGCGCGCGGGTGTGCAGCTTTTGAAAATCTTCTTCTTTCCTGCTTTTTCAACCTTAGCTGTGCCGCGCAAAGCACCTGAGGTTGAAAAAGCAGGAAATAAAGGACAGCCAAGAGCCCAGGCAGGTGGGCCAAAGAGACGACCAAAAGGTCATTGCAGCAAACCAGTTCAGTGTCTGCTGCTCTTCAGAGCTACCAGCTCTATAGAACTGAGCTGAACCGATAGCATCCCACCCCTGCACTGAATCTTCAGCATATAACGTAGGGACCCGGTTGGTTATTTCCCTCCTAGCAACTTCTACTTTCTTCTGGAACAATCCAACCATCTTTGTGCCAAAATAATGGCAACACAAATAGGCTTTAAATCACTTTGGTGATGGTTGGGTGATGCTGCAAAAACATCAGCAAGTTTCTCTAGGTCTAATTCCTTCCTAAGAGAAAGCAAAGAGGGAAGAATGCAGAAGAAATATTTCTAAACTCGCTGGAGAAATATGCCTTCGTTCTTCATACTCAGAAATATTTTAGCCAGAGATGGACTTCACATCTGTTCAAATCAAAATACCAGCTTCAGGCTTATATTCCTGATTTTGCAATTTTCTGTGGTGCATTGAAGGTCACTAAGGCGAGATGGAAGAGTTGCTTTTGGGAGCTAAAATGCCTTGCTGGTTCCTTCTTCTGGAAAACTGCGATTGGATGCAAAATGGATGATTCTGTCCCTGTTTATATTAGGAATCTGATCTCTGGCTGATCTAACCAATGGAGGAATGAAAGTGGGGAGGGTTATTGAAGGAATTGAGAATGGAAGCATCAACCTGAAATTCTGGAATACCGCATTTTTCGGAGTATACGACACACGTTTTCCACCCCCAAAAGTGGGTGGAAATGTTTGTGCATATTATACAGTGAATGTTGCCGAAGCCCTGCCCACCCTTCGGCCCCCATCCTTTGGCCTCTGCCTCCCAGCAATTTGCCTCCTTGCAGCAAACAGCAAACAACCTGTTTCAGTTTTAGCACAGCATGATTAGCACAAGTAGCTGAGTGTCAGTTGGATCAGCCTCCCGACGATCAGCTGTTTCAGGCTGCAGGAATCGCCATCGCCTATTGCTGCTTCCATGTGCCCCATTTTTGGCCTCCGCGCACCCTGTTTTCCACCTGTTCTGAACCCCGCTGCTTGGAACAGGCTGAAAATGGGGTGCACAGAGGCCAAAAATGGGACATGCAGAGGTGAAAACGGGATGCGGAAGCTGATAATGGGGCACGCGGAGGTGGCAATAGGCAATGGTGATCCCTGCAGCCTGAAACAGCTGATCGTTGGAAGGCCAATCCAACCGACAATCAGCTGCTTTACTTGTCAGAAGACCTTGATGGAGATATGGAGGAACTCTTTCCTAGACAAACAGAGCTGAAGCATTTTTAAGTCCAGAACTATAACATTCGAAAGCAGCTCAAGTAAATACCTCCCTGATTCACTGGGTTATAAGAAGGAGGGGAAAGCACAATTAGAAGGAGAGGCTTGCAAGATTTCGGTAATTATAGTCTATCACAATAAAAGTAGTTTTAACTCTCTGTGGGGTTGTTTATTTTGAACTCTCTACAGATAATTAATAGTACTGTCACAGAAAAAAACAGCATTTTGGGAATAAAACACATATAACATAAATCAGAGGTAAATGTCACTGGTTTCCTACCCTTGAACATCAAACAAAACATTTCCTTCCTTGAAGCCCAATTCTTTAAGAAAACATCTGGAGAACCTGAAAGTTTATAAATGGCTGACCAGCTAACATCAAAGTGTTTTTGAAAGCAATACCATTTTTAGTATTTATTATACAAATATTGGGATGGTTAAGATGCCAGGGAAGCTTGAAAAAAACCAAGATAAGTCCCCTTTTCCTGGAACCAGGTTTGTGGTTGTAAATGATATACCCCCAGAGGGTATATGAGGCAGCCTGATTTATACACATCTTGAAAAGAACATCTAAAAACCAACTGTGAGTGGAATTTGCACAGCCTTTTCTGCCTTGATTGTCCTTGGAACAAGTGAGAATCAATTTTGGAATCTGAAGGACATTTGAAGCATGCCCAATTGTTATTTAGTTTGAGTTGGGGGAGAAATTAGATTTTCATTTTAACACACACCCTGTTTCGCATTTTCCCGAAGACGTAGATCGAAATGTAGCTGTATTTCAAAATCAACATTTTTCTACGTTTAATTGTTTCTCCAGTCCACTGAATATGCACCAGAGGTATAAGAAAACATGGACTCATGTGCAAATGGGCATATTAGGGAAAGTTCAAAGAAAATGACATAAAAATAGGATAAATGTGAAGAAAAAATATATATGAATTTTGATAAGGATATTTAAATACAAGTAGTCCTTGACTTATAACCACAATTGAACCCAAAATTTATGTTGATATGTGAGACATTTATTAAGTGAGTTTTGTCCCATTTTATGACGTTCCTTGCCACAGTTATTAAGTGAATCAATGCAGTTGTTAAGATAGTGACACAGTCTTTAAGTGAATCTGGCTTCACATATTGACTTTGCTTGGTCACAAAAGGTGATCACATGAGCCCAGGACAATGCAACCGTCATAAATGTGAACCAGTTGCCAAGCATCTGAATTTTGATCATGTGACTATGGGGACACTGAAATAGTTGTAAGTGTGAAAAATGGTAATAAGTCACTTTTTTCAGTGCCACTGTAACTTAGAACAGTCACTAAACAAACTGTTGTAAGTTGAGGACTGCATGTAGTTGGAAAGAGTTGCTTGAAATGAAACAAAAAGAAGGAACCCATTTGGTTGTTTCCTGGAGTCTTTGAATTTTGTTTTAATGGGAAAACATAAGAGATTGAATAATATCAATGACTAGATTTTCCATCCTTAGTTATCACAAGCTGAATTTTTAAAAAAGGGAGCTTTTGTTTTGTCCATTCTGACTAATCTGATTTTCGGGGAAATGAGTGGGAATCTTGCCATCATCATCATCACCATTATTATTTTTATTTTTATTATTATTATTATTATTATTATTATTATTATTATTATTATTATTATTATTCTACACAAAAATGACAGTATACACAGCAAACGAGATAACTATGCTGGGTTTCGTATCACAAATCACTAGTCGAACACTTCCCAAGTGTTTAGGATTGTGTGATGTATCGGTGGATTATGTGAGCAGATCCCAGTAAGGTGGCCTTCTGCAGCTGACCAATGGTGATCTTGTCAGCGCCAATTGTTTTTAAGCGCTTGCCTAGGTCTTTAGGCACAGCACCCAGTGTGCTGAGTACCACTGCAACCACCTGCACTGATTTATGTCAGAGTGTGCAATTCAATTCTCAAGTCCTGATATCTGGTGACTTTTTCAAGTTGTTTCTCGTCGATTCTGCTGTCACCAAGTATGGCAATGTCAACGATCCACACTCTTTTCTTCTCCATAATCGTGATATCCGGGGTATTGTGTTCCAAAACTTTGTCAGTCTGAATTCGGCAGTCCCACAGTAGTTTTGCATGCTCATTTTCGACCACTTTTTCAGGCTTATGATCCCACCAGTTCTTTGCTACAGGCAGATGGCAGTTGTGACACAAGTTCCAGTGGATCATCTGAGTGACTGTGTTGTGACGTTGTTTGTAGTCAGTCTGAGCAATTGTCTTGCAACAGCTCAGTGTGTGGTCAATGGTTTTGTCCGCTTCTTCGCAGAGTCTGCATTTGGGGTCATCAGCAGATTTTTCTATTCTAGCTTTGATTACATTCATTCTGATGGCTTGTTCTTGGAGGATACATTCATTTAATTCAACTCCATTCCAAGCTTGGCAGTAAAACAGATTGGTAGCCAGGGCTGGAAAAGCCATCTAATACTAATACCACTCTATAAAGCTTTAGTAAGACCGTACCTATAGTACTGCATCCAGTTTTGGTCACCACACTATAAAAAAGATGTTGAGGCTCTAGAAAAAGAGAAGACCAGCCAGGATGATTAGGGCACTGGAGACGAAAACATATGAAGAATGGTTACAGGAGCTGGGGATGGCCAGTCTAGTAAAGAGAAGAACCAGGGGAGACATGATAGCAGTCTTCCAATAATTGAGGGGCTGCCACAGAGAGGGAGTCAAGCTATTTTCTAAAACACATGTAGGCCAGACAAGAAACAATGAATGGAAACTGAACAAGGAAAGATTTAACCTAGAAATAAGGAGAAACTTTCTGACAGTGAGAACAATCAACCAATGGAACAGAAGTTGCCTTTGGAAGTTGTGGAAGCTTCATCACTTAAGTCTTTCAAGAAGAGATTGGACTCCCATCTGTCAGAAATGGTGTAGGGTCTCTTGCTTGGGCAGGGGGTTGGACTAGATGACCTACAGGGTCCCTTCCAACTCTGATTATCTGTTGTCAGTTATCTGTTATCTCTCCACTGAGATTTATTTATTTGTTTATTTATTCATTTTATATTGCCGCCTATTTGCCCGTGGCGACTCGAGGCGGCTTACACAATGTAAAACCATATTTAAAACAAAAAAATAAAAACAAAAACAATAAAAACTAGCAAAAAGAATCAAATAAATTAGTAAAGTACAACAGAACAAAATTTGGGAAAAACAGAAACAAAACAAAACAAACCAGAAAATCAAAAACCAACTCCCCTCCCCCTCCCTGATGACAGCAGATCACACTAGCCACCTGATGGTCTCCATCCCTCTCTGGGTTCCCCTGGCCCTCTAGCAAAACCAGGTCTTCAGTGCCTTTTGGAAGAGAGCTAGAGTGGGGGCCATTCTAATCTCTGGGGGAATGATGTTCCAGAGAGACAGAGCCACCACTGAGAAGGCCCTTCTTCTGGGTCCCACCAGGTGTATCTCCCTCAGAGGTGGGACTCGCAATCACATTGTGGTTAAGCAAATCCGTCTTCTCACATCTGTTGGCTTGGAAATGGCAATCGCATTGTGTTGTGATGTTCTGCAATCAGGGGTGTTGCAACCATCATAAATGTCAGGGCTCCGACAATTCACCTCCATTCAAATTATGAGTCTCTAGTCACATCTCTCAGAGTTTAAAAAAATCATTTATTAGGAATGAACATTTATTTTTATTTTTTTATTTTTATTTATTTGATTTGCCAATTGTTTACAAGATAATAAGTATAAGTGTATACATAGTTTTGTGAATACATGAAATGGGTACATATAAGAAAAATAAAAGAATAAGAGAAACAATAGGACAGGCCTAGAAACGGGGAATGAACATGCCAGCGTTACCTGGGTGCAGCTGACTCTGAGACACATCATTCATCTCACCCTTGACCCTGGTCTTCCCCCCACCCCCTGGATGTATATTCTCCAATGGGACACATCCATAGCCAAAAGTCATCAATCATGTTCTCCAGTAATAACCTTGCGCACCAGAAGCTTCGGCTGCCTAGAAATTATCTATGAAAATATGAAATTATCTATGAAGTATGCATTACTTCCCCCACTCCCTTTCTGCTGACAACTCTAAAAGACTGGAGAAATATTTTTGAGCTGACAATAAACACATGCTGATTGCCAATCGCCCAGATTCAGATCATGTCACTGCAGGGATGCTGCAAAGTTGTAAGTTGCACCTGAAGACACAACAAGAAACAATGGATGGAAATTAATCAAGGAAAGACCCAATTTAGAACTAAGGAGAAATTTACTGATAGTGAGAACAATCAGTGGAATGGAAGTTGCCTCCAAAAATTGTGGGTGCTCCATTACTGGAGGTTTTTAAAAAGCGATTGGACAGCCATTTGTCTGAAATGACATAGTGTCTCCCACTTGAGCAAGGAGGGTTGGACTAGAAGACCTCCAAGGTCCCTTCCAACTCTGTTAGTCTGTAACTGCAAGGACCAGTCATAAGTCACTGTTTTCAATGCTATTGTAACTTTGAACACACACTCTACAAATGGTCATAAATTGAGGACTACCTATACAAAGCCACCAGACCAGGAAAGACATACAATTATAAGAAAAGACCAACACTGTTTTAAAGCCACAGGGATATGAGCATTCGATGGATCTGCTTTTGAGAACTTTCAAAGAAAATCTCTGGAAGTGGATCTTATCTCCTAGTCCATCCTGACACAAACCATCCTCCTTGCATTCTTGTTGGCTATGTATGAATTATTGTCTCTTGCCAAGTGTTTTTCAACTTTGGCAACTTTTAAGATATGTGGACTCCAACTCTCAGAATTTCCCAGCCAGCCGGGCAGACTAGGAAATTCCAGGAGTTGAAATCTACACAACTTAAAAATGCCAGGATCGAGAAACATTGTTCTATCCTATCCAGAAACCTTTTAGATTAAGGAGGAATGCAACTAGTTGTTTCCAAGGGTTTTAAAAGCCTCTTGACTAGTCAAGGGCAGGATTTTCATTCATGTTCTCCTAGTTTCTGTTTCTGTCAATTTAATTATCTCTTGGGCTTTTAGTCAAGTTAAATCAGAAATCCAGAAAATGTATGAAAAACTCAATATTTCTTTACTCCAATGGCAATATGTATTATCCATTTTTTTCTTCACTAAAACCCATGGTCCAGGAAACCCAAAATATTTAAATAAATATTGAGATTCTGGTCCCATTTTACTGTCTTGTTCTGATGTAGTTGATCATTGCAGCTGCAGAAACCTACTTCATAAGGACTACACACACACACACACACACACACACACACACAAACACACACAGAGTGCCTGGGCCAATTGCCTGCCCCCCATGAACCTGTTCTCCCCCCCACCCAGGACTTCCTTTTCTAATAAAGAGAAGCGGAATTGCAAACTGAAATATCAGCATGTCTGCACACCCATCCATTTAAACTCCAATCACGTCCCTTGGGAGAAGAAAGAATGTTCAATGTTTCCCAGCTCATTTCATCCTGAAGGGCTTCATTGTCTTTTGTTGCCCGATCCTTTGTCCAGAGGTGAGAGATGCGTGTTTTATTGCCAGGCTTTGGCCAGACAACTGCATGGAATTCACACGGAACAGAGCAAAGTCTGAGTCTATTTCAGGGGTCCCCAAACTTGGCAACTTTAAGACTTGTAGACTTCGACTCCCAGAATTCTGGGAGTTAAAGTCCACAAGTTTTAAAGTTGCCAAGTTTGGAGACCTCTGGTCTATTTTAATGGTGGACTGGGAATACAATGCATTCCCAAGACATGGTGAAACAGCCCCATTCTAAATCTTCCAGTGTAGCCTTCTCACTTCTATTTATTTTTATGTAATCCACCTTTATTATTGTTACAAATTAATCGAGGTGACCAACATACAGAGCCCTGGTGGCACAGTGGTTAGACTAACAGTAGCCTGGAGTTTGATCCTGACAGGGCTCAAGGTTGACTTTCATCCTTCCGAGGTCAGTAAATTAAGGAGCCAAATTGTTAAGCTGCAATTTGCTTCCTCCTCTTCCTCCTCCTCCTCCTCCTCCCCCCACTCCTCCTGTCTCTGCAACAACAACCTTGTGAGGTGAGTTGGTTTGAGAGAGAACGACTGATTTAAAGTCTCCTAACCAACTTTCATGCCAAAGGCAGGACTAAGACACCACAGTCTCCTGGTGATGGCCCAAAGTCCCTCAGCCAGCTTTCATGCCTAAGGTGGGACTAGAACTCTCAGTCTCCCACTTTCTAGCCTGGTGCCTTAATCACTGGACCCAATTGATTCTCTTAGAGCCCACCAGGTGTGAGGAAGTCCAATTCATGCTGTCTTTAGCTGGCAGATCATGGACCAAAACAGTTATAGGCAAGTCTCTATGGAGATTCTCAGTCATCCAGGTCATGGTTGTCCCAAAGGTGCTTTTTTCAGGAGGCAACTGGACTTTCTGCTTTTTCTTTGAAGATGTTTCGCTTCTCATCCAAGAAGGTTCTTCAGTTCTGACTGGATGGTGGGGAATGGAAGAACCTTAACGACCCAGTAAAAGAATGCAAATGACCAGCTGTCTGCAAGGACTATAAATCCTTCCATTCCCCACCATCCAGTCAGAGCTGAAGAAGCTTCTTGGATGAGAGGTGAAATATCTTCAAAGAAAAACCAGAAAGTCCAGATGCCCTTTCGAAAAAAGCACCGTTGGGAATTCCAGGCAAGGTTGAGCATTTCATCCCATTGCATGCAGTTGTATTGCAGAGTGCAGAGTGATTTACATGCAGAGTGATTTACAATCAGGGAAGTCTATTTGGGCAGACTTGTATCATAAGTGCTTTTTCTCTGATGATTTCTCTTACCAAAAATCCCAGGATTTCCAATGAATAAATTGCTTTGTGGGAGCAAGACCCAGAGATGCCTGGTATTGGGAAATGAGGCTTAGGAAGAATATTGTTTTTCCACACCCTGCCTAGAAATTCCAAGCACAGGAATGCTAGGGACATCTGTAAAGTCTGAACCACCACATTATTGGCAATTGTCAGTATGTTTATTTACTTTATTTGTTATCTCACCTTTTATTATTTTTTATAAATAACTCAAGGCAGTGAAGATATCTGTAAATATGAGTTGGGCCGAGAGAGAGCGTGATTGGCTCAAAGTCACCCAGCCAATTTTCATACCATGAAAATTGGCTGGGTGACTTTGAGCCATCACGCTCTCAGCCCAACCCATATTCACAGATAAGGCGGGGCTAGGACTCACAATCTCCTTGTGATTGGCCCAAGGTCAATCAGGAGTGGGATTCAGCCGGTTTGGACTGGTTTGGGTAAACCGGATGTTAAATTTACATCTGGTTCACCGAACCAGTAGTTGAACCAACTGGCTGGCTCCGCCCTCCCCTCCCAGGAGTCTCCACGCAGCTCATTTTGGATGCAGGTAAGTGCAAGGCCTGCATGGAGGAAAGCCTCCGGAGCCTGGGAGGGCAAAACATGAGCCTCCTGGAAGTTCCGGTAGGCCACGCCCACACAGCAACCAGGCAGAGAACAGGATGCTGGGATTTTTGAATCCCACCCCTGCCTAGTCTGCTTTCATGGCTAAGGTGGGACTAGAACTCACAGTCTGCTTGTGATTGACCCAAGGTCACCTAGTCTGCTTTCATGCCTAAGGGGTGTGTGTGTGTGTGTGTGTGACAGGAACTCACAGTCTTCTGGTGATTGGCCCAAAGATACTAGCTGGCTTTCATGCTTAAGGCAGGACTAGAATTCACAATCTCCTGGTTTCTAGCCTGGTGCCTTAACCACTAGACCAAATTGACCCTGCCAACTTTTCGACCAGGTTTAAACCATGACAACACTGCATTCCAGAACATGGGGGAATTAATGAAATAAGGACAAACAATTCTGGGGGAACTTTTCATGATGCCTCACAGCTCAGGAAAAAACCTCAGAGAACAGCTTCAACTTTGAGCTCCTCTCCTCAAGCTGCCATATTGGTCTGAAATCTGGAAGATTGTCAGCATGTTTATCGAGCCATTGCTACTTGTTAAGGATGCATATCTTGCGGTGCAGGACTGGTATATTCTCAATCAGACAAACATGGTTCCTTGAGCTCCCCATAATTAGCTGTGAACTGTGGGGCAAAGGGACATCATTATGTATTTACTGAGAAGGAAACAAGGGAGTTGGTGGAAATACAGTTGTCTGCAGATGACAGCTGCCAAAGGAAGTTGAATTGAGATTGGAGCAGAGATGCTTGCCTGGTGAATTTAACCCTTTCTGGCCAAACCTAAACCAAGTCTTTTTCTCTCTGCATTCCTTTCATTCATCTCTTCTGTCTCCTTTCAGTTAATCCTTTCACTTGCCAATGTAAATCCTGGTATTTTTGTTTGTTTGTTTGTTTGTTTGTTTTGCTGTTTCTCGTGGAAGACAATTTCTATTTCAGTGTATAAGAATGATTTTGTGTGTGAGAAATATACTGTAGGTGAGGGAGAGGAAATTGATGTTATAAATTGGATATTTTCATTTTCAGATAATTAGCATTAATTAGCATTCACTATTAATTATGTCAATAAAATTTTGCCTTATCTTGATCTTTCCACAGCGCCTGGCTGATTGTACGTATACATATATATACACACACATACACAAGCGTGTCATATGTACACATTTTTTCGATCGGTGGGGGACTTTCCAGAACTAGTTCCAGTTGTAGCTGACTGTCCTTGATTGTGCTTTTATAATTTTATTTTTAGCATTTTTTGTTTTGTATTGGTCTGTGACTGCATAAACTTTATCTGTGGTAGAAGCTGAGCATTACAGGGGTTTGTTACTGAGATAATAGTCGCTATCTGCCCACCCCACTTCCTTGTTTACTGCTTCTTACATGATCTTAGAACATCATGTTTTGCTCGTGCTGTAGTACAAAAGTCTTTTAAAATGTATGTGAAAGGCTCTTCAAACAAACACAGATAGTCCTCAACTTATGACCACAGTTCCATTGCTAAAGAAAGCAGTTGTTAAGGGAGCAGTACCCAATTTTACACCCTGTTTTGCTACAGTTGTTAAGGAAATCACTGCAGTTGTTAAGTGAATAGGTGGTCATTAAACAAATCCTATTTACCCACCCACCCCCATTGTTGGAAGCCAGCTGGGAAGGTCACAAATGCCAATCATGTGAACCAGGATGCTACAACTGTTGTGTACAAAGTTAGCACCCACCCCGCTCTCTTAGAAGAATGAAATATTTTGAGATTTAAAAAGGCAGAATGTTATATTTTCCTAAAGGAGAAACATGCTCTTGGGAAACAGCCCCCACTTTTCTTCATAGCCCCAGCAGGACTGGTCTAGCCTATCTACAAGACAAAAGACCTTCAGCTCCAAGGTGATGCGATTAAGACATGAACCTCCAGGTTGAGTATCCAAACTTTGTCAAGGACCTTGGAGTACTCATCTCAAATGATCTAAGTGCTAGAGCCCACTGTAACTACATAGCCAAAAAGGCATTAAGAGTTGTTAATCTAATCCTACGTAGCTTCTTCTCTAGTAATGTCACACTACTAACTAGAGCATACAAAACATTTGCTAGACCTATAGTTGAATACAGCTCATCAGTCTGGAACCCATATCATGTATCTGATATTAACACAATTGAAAAAGTCCAGAAATATTTCACAAGAAGAGTTCTCCATTCCTCTACTCATTGCAGAATACCTTATGCCACCATACTTAAAACTCTAGACCTAGAAAACCTAGAACTACGCCGCCTCCGGTCCGATCTAAATATAGTATATAAAATCATACATTGCAATGTCCTACCTGCAAATAAATACTTCAGCTTCAATCATAACAATACAAGAGCATACAATAGATACAAACTCAAGGTTAACCGCACCAAACTTGACTGTAGAAAATATGATTTCAGCAACAGAGTGGTCAACGTCTGGAATACTCTACCTCAGTGATCCCCAACCTTTTTGACGCCGTGCCCGGTACCGGCATCAGCTGGGCGCCGCGCCCGGTACCGGCATCAACTGGGCGCCGCCATCTTTTTTGACGAAAAAGATGCGGGCGTTCGCCCGTGAGCTTTTTCGGGTAGAAATGGCTTTCTACCCGGAAAAGCTCATCGAGCATGACGCCGCCATCTTTTTGATGAAAAAGTGCTTCCGTGAGCTTTCTACCCGGAAAAGCTCACCGGAAGCATTTTTACAAAAAGATGGCGGCGCCCAGCAACCAGCTGCCCGGTAAGACTTGTTCCACGGACCAGTACCGGTCCGCGGACCGGCGGTTGGGGACCCCTGCTCTACATGACTCTGTGGTTTCTTCCCCAAACCCCAAAAACTTTAACCTTGTCTACTATTGACTTCACCCCCTTCCTAAGAGGCCTGTAGCGCACCAATCGTGCCTCTCGTCCCTGTCCTATTGTTTTTTATTTTTCTTATAAGTATCTATCTCATGAATTCAAAACTATATTTATTCTTATACCTGTATCTTGTAAGCGATTGACAAATCAAAATAAATACTAAATAAAAAATACTAAATACATAATGGGTGTCAGCTTTGGAAGCCATATTAACGCCAGAAGCTTCCACGCTACCACATTCTTGAGCTTGGGCGGTTGGGAAGGGAGATTTCACGGAGCGTATATGGTTAGATATAATAGCATTCTTCTTTAAAGTCAAGGTCATGTTATTCCTGCACCTGGTTGAGGAGGGACGTCTCAAGTTGGAATGGATAGTGATTGGGGCATGTGATGGAATGATGGGTGCAGGGGGTGGATTTGTAATTTTTACTTATTGGAGGAAAACCCGGAACTTTCAGATTCGGGTTTTCCCAGATGTGCCAGTATACCTACTCTAATAAAAGGAAACTTTGAGCAAATGCCTGTGTCGGAGTTTTTAATTGGAGTTGGGTTTTTCTGAAACGCTGACAATGGGATTATTTAGCAGCAAAGCTCACTGCATTACAAAATCTCCTAAGGACATTGCATCAGCCCAAGCTTCAACCAAACTTATCTCAGACAAACTCCTAGGATTTGCACCTGGCTCCATGGGAGCCTGACAACAGCCAATAGAATACATGTTCTTGCCCGAGGGCAAGGCCCAAGAGAAAGTATAAATAACCCTCATTCTCAACTCCATGTGGTCAGCTGCCCAGAACCACCCATGTGTTTCTGCTTCATCAATAAATGGACCCTCTTTCCAATTAGCCTCCAGCCTCCATTTTGTCTCCAGTGTCTTTCTCTTGGCTTGGAACTGAACCAGATGGGTATTTCTTCCAACTGTTGTAAACATATGGCAGTTGCCAAACACCCATATGACCGTGGGTCATGTGACCGTGGGGATGCTGTGGTGGTTGTAAGTTGGAGGACTGGTTATAAATCACTTTTTTTCAGTGATGCTGTAACTTTGAATGTGTCAGGATTCTGGCAGTTGCTCCAATTAAATCATGACCCTCAAGTCAAACTCCCAAAGCTTCAAAGGATTTATTAGAAGTTAACATGCTGGCATTAGCCTGGGCATAGCCGACTCTGAGATATGTAATTCACTGTCACCCTTGATCCTGCTTCCCCCCCCCTCCCCTCTGGGTGTATCATCCAATGAAACACATCCATCGCCATAGTCATCAATCATGCTCTCCAATTAGATTTTTGCACGGCAGAAGCTTCAGTCATCTAATCAGTCTCTGAAGAAACTATGAATGGAATGTACTTTCAATTCCACACTGCTGCCCCCTTCTTTCTTTCTGTTGACAACTATAAAACATGTATACAAAATGTTTTATGGGTTGACATTATGTTCACCAAACAAATGGTTGTGAGTCAAGGACTATAAAGAGAGAGAGGGCAGAGAGTACAGTAAACCCTTAAAGCATCTTTGCACCCCTGGGCACCGAAATATCTGCCCGTGCTACGCAAAGGGACAACATTTGTGAGTCCCCCACCACTGTGTGCTCTTTTTCCTTCTCTCTTAGCCTCCGCTCTCAGCTAGCAAATACCACCTGGCCTTGAGAAACCAGCAAGCGTTGTCGGCATCTGGGTGAGCCGTTGTTCCTTTGTGGCAACGAAGAATGCCAGCAAGGAGAGCCAACTGAAGGCAGCCAACAACTTGTACATTTGTATTGGGTTTAGGCCATGTGTCAAGGCAGGTAATAGCAGTTACCGTTTGGCAAGAACAATGGGGAAGCTGGAATGGAGTGAGGGGGTTGATTTTGGTCCTTTCTCCTCTTTTGTGCTATTGTACATACAAGAGCAACTGAGGCCAACTCGAGAGCTTTCCAAGCAACAGGAATGTGCTGCCTTCTTCCTCTTAACACCCTGGCCTGCTTTTCTCGTTATTGCTCCTGGATAAACACAGCAGGATGGAGAAACGGGGGCATGGAGGATGCCAAACCACAGGCTCTGAGCTTGTAAAGCTTGATTCCTCCCACCCGGTGGAGGTGGACAAGCAGGCACGTTCCTTTGTTTGGAGGTGGGGGTGTCAGTTCTGCTGAATTTCCAAGGGAGGAAAATGTCTGGCTGAAACCAATCCATGCTTACTTCTTTTCTCCAAATGTAGCCTAAACAGGTTTTTTGGACAAGAGTAAGTCTCTGGTTAGGACTTCTTTCCATGAATAATATTAAAAAAGAAACAACACTCACATTTTTTTTACTGACTGAAAAGCCTAAAGCTCATTCTATAGGGCAGTGGTCTCCAAACCTTGGCAACTTTAAGCCTGGCGGACTTCAACTCCCAGAATTCTCCAGCCAGCTTTTCTGGCTGGGGAATTCTGGGAGTTGAAGTCCGCCAGGCTTAAAGTTGCCAAGGTTGGAGACCCCTGGTCTAGGGGACCAAGGATGGCTGGATGTATACAGGTAGTCCTTGACTTATGACCACAACTGAGCCCAAATTTTGTGTTGCCAAGCGAAACAGCTGTTAAATGAATTTCGCCCCGTTTGACAAGCTTCCTTGCCACAATTCAAGTTAAGTGAATCACTGCAGTTGTTAAGTTAGTAACACGGTTGTTAAGTGAAACTGGCTTTGCTTGTCAGGAGGTTGCAAAAGGGGGTCATATGACCCCAGGACACTGCAACCATCATAAATAGGAGCCAGTTGCCAACCATCTGAATTTTGATTACGTGATCATGGGGATGCTGCAATGGTCATAAGTGTGAACAATGGTCATAAGTTGCTTTTTTCAGTGCTGTGACTTTAAATGGTCCCCAAACACTTGTAAGTCAAGGACTACCTGTAACTGCAGAAAGTGGAGAATTTTTTATTCCCTCTCATGTCCAATCTAGTCACACGTCCTCCTTGACAACATTTGGTTTCCTCTTGAGGAAATGAGGGTGGGGGAATTAAACACAGATCCACTAATCTACAGAATATATATATACAAGTGAAATATCACTCACGCATCATCACAAAATCTCCAGAACTATGAAGCCTACAAACCCTGGCACAAATGTTCCTCTTGGCTTCTAGGTGCTCACTAAGAAAGGATTTGTCGAAATGACCATCAGAGCATTAGTATTTCATATATTATTATTAACACGCTCTGATGCTAAGGAGTTCTACTCCCCCTCCCCACCTGAAAAGAAATCTCTTCCAAATGCAAAACACAAGCAGAGGAGAGGAGTTTCAGTTTTAGTTTCACAGCACCAAGCATCTTTAGTACAGAACAGTTGAGCTGTCTCCTTCTTGCTCACACAGCAAATACTGATTCAGTTTCCAAACAGCCCTCAACTCTCTCACACACTGACAGGATGCTAGCCAGATGAATACTGATGGATGCTGGTAGGCAGAGGCAGAATTC